>NW_026904165.1:0-92681 GCF_024500275.1 Phycodurus eques | reverse complement strand
GCGCTAAAAAGTCCTGCCAAAGTCACATAGGTCGTCATGTTACAATTTAGTCAATAAAGGCCTACTACTGGAGCGAAACCGAGTGCTTTGACGCTCGCCGTTCGGCCCCACGACCTCTGAGAGGCTTGGAAGAGGCCTCCCCTGAAAGCTGGATTCCCACCGATCGTTTGTTTCAAATCATAGCCCACTAGCTCAAAAGTAAGCGCTAAAAAGTCCTGCCAAAGTCACATAGGTTGTCATGTTACAATTTAGTCAAGAAAGGCCTACTACTGGAGCGAAACCGCGTGCTTCGACGCTCGCCGTTCGGCCCCACGACCTCTGAGAGGCTTGGAAGAGGCCTCCACTGAAAGCTGGATTCCCAAGGATTGTCTGTGTGAATTCCTAGCCCGCTAGGCTGAAATTAAGTGACCTAAAGTCGTGCCGAAGTCAAATCGGTCGTAATGGTATTCGAGCGAAACTGAGTGCTTTAACACTCGCCACTCGGTCCCACAGCCGTCCAGAGACTTGGGGGAGGCCTCCCCTGAAAGCTGGATTCCCACCGATCGTTTGTTTCAAATCTTAGCCCACTAGATCAAAAGTAAGCGCTAAAAAGTCCTGCCAAAGTCACATAGGTTGTCATGTTACAATTTAGTCAATAAAGGCCTACTACTGGAGCGAAACCGAGTGCTTCGACGCTCGCCGTTCGGCCCCACGAGCTCCGAGAGGCTTGGAAGAGGCCTCCCTTGAAAGCTGGATTCCCACGGCTTGTCTGTGTGAATTCCTAGCCCGCTCGGCTGAAATTAAGCAACCTAAAGTCGTGCCGAAGTCAAATCGGTCGTCATGGTACTCGAGCGAAACTGAGTGCTTTAACGCTCGCCGCTCGGCCACACAGCTGTCCAGAGACTCGGGGGAGGCCTCCCCTAAAAGCTGGATTCCCACCGATCGTTTGTTTCAAATCTTAGCCCACTAGCTCAAAAGTAAGCGCTAAAAAGTCCTGCCAAAGTCACATAGGTTGTCATGTTACAATTTAGTCAAGAAAGGCCTACTACTGGAGCGAAACAGAGTGCTTCGACGCTCGCCGTTCGGCCCCACAAGCTCCGAGAAGCTTAGAAGAGGCCTCCCTTGAAAGCTGGATTCCCACGGCTTGTCTGTGTGAATTCCTAGCCCGCTCGGCTGATATTAAGCGACCTAAAGTCGTGCCGAAGTCAAATCGGTCGTCATGGTACTCGAGCGAAACTGAGTGCTTTAACGCTCGCCGCTCGGCCACACAGCTGTCCAGAGACTCGGGGGAGGCCTCCCCTAAAAGCTGGATTCCCACCGATCGTTTGTTTCAAATCTTAGCCCACTAGCTCAAAAGTAAGCGCTAAAAAGTCCTGCCAAAATCACATAGGTTGTCATGTTACAATTTAGTCAAGAAAGGCCTACTACTGGAGCGAAACCGAGTGCTTCGACGCTCGCCGTTCGGCCCCACGACCTCCGAGAGGCTTGGAAGAGGCCTCCCTTGAAAGCTGGATTCCCAAGGCTTGTCTGTGTGAAGTCCTAGCCCGCTCGGCTGAAATTAAGCGACCTAAAGTTGTGCCGAAGTCAAATCGGTCATCATGGTACTCGAGCGAAACTGAGTGCTTTAACGCTTGCCGCTCGGCCCCACAGCCGTTCAGAGACTCGGGGGAGGCCTCCCCTGAAAGCTGGATTCCCATCGATCGTTTGTTCAAAATCTTAGCCCACTAGCTCAAAAGTAAGCGCTAAAAAGTCCTGCCAAAGTCACATAGGTCGTCATGTAACAATTTAGTGAATAAAGACCTACTACTGGAGCGAAACCGAGTGCTTTAACACTCGCCACTCGGTCCCACAGCCGTCCAGAGACTCGGGGGTGGCGTCCCCTGAAAGCTGGATTCCCACCGATCGTTTGTTTCAAATCTTAGCCCACTAGCTCAAAAGTGAGCGCTAAAAAGTCCTGCCAAAGTCACATAGGTCGTCATGTTACAATTTAGTCAATAAAGGCCTACTACTGGAGCGAAACCGAGTGCTTTGACGCTCGCCGTTCGGCCCCACGACCTCTGAGAGGCTTGGAAGAGGCCTCCCCTGAAAGCTGGATTCCCACCGATCGTTTGTTTCAAATCATAGCCCACTAGCTCAAAAGTAAGCGCTAAAAAGTCCTGCCAAAGTCACATAGGTTGTCATGTTACAATTTAGTCAAGAAAGGCCTACTACTGGAGCGAAACCGCGTGCTTCGACGCTCGCCGTTCGGCCCCACGACCTCTGAGAGGCTTGGAAGAGGCCTCCACTGAAAGCTGGATTCCCAAGGATTGTCTGTGTGAAATCCTAGCCCGCTAGGCTTAAATTAAGTGACCTAAAGTCGTGCCGAAGTCAAATCGGTCGTAATGGTATTCGAGCGAAACTGAGTGCTTTAACACTCGCCACTCGGTCCCACAGCCGTCCAGAGACTTGGGGGAGGCCTCCCCTGAAAGCTGGATTCCCACCGATCGTTTGTTTCAAATCTTAGCCCACTAGATCAAAAGTAAGCGCTAAAAAGTCCTGCCAAAGTCACATAGGTTGTCATGTTACAATTTAGTCAATAAAGGCCTACTACTGGAGCGAAACCGAGTGCTTCGACGCTCGCCGTTCGGCCCCACGAGCTCCGAGAGGCTTGGAAGAGGCCTCCCTTGAAAGCTGGATTCCCACGGCTTGTCTGTGTGAATTCCTAGCCCGCTCGGCTGAAATTAAGCAACCTAAAGTCGTGCCGAAGTCAAATCGGTCGTCATGGTACTCGAGCGAAACTGAGTGCTTTAACGCTCGCCGCTCGGCCACACAGCTGTCCAGAGACTCGGGGGAGGCCTCCCCTAAAAGCTGGATTCCCACCGATCGTTTGTTTCAAATCTTAGCCCACTAGCTCAAAAGTAAGCGCTAAAAAGTCCTGCCAAAGTCACATAGGTCGTCATGTAACAATTTAGTGAATAAAGACCTACTACTGGAGCGAAACCGAGTGCTTTAACACTCGCCACTCGGTCCCACAGCCGTCCAGAGACTCGGGGGTGGCGTCCCCTGAAAGCTGGATTCCCACCGATCGTTTGTTTCAAATCTTAGCCCACTAGCTCAAAAGTGAGCGCTAAAAAGTCCTGCCAAAGTCACATAGGTCGTCATGTTACAATTTAGTCAATAAAGGCCTACTACTGGAGCGAAACCGAGTGCTTTGACGCTCGCCGTTCGGCCCCACGACCTCTGAGAGGCTTGGAAGAGGCCTCCCCTGAAAGCTGGATTCCCACCGATCGTTTGTTTCAAATCATAGCCCACTAGCTCAAAAGTAAGCGCTAAAAAGTCCTGCCAAAGTCACATAGGTTGTCATGTTACAATTTAGTCAAGAAAGGCCTACTACTGGAGCGAAACCGCGTGCTTCGACGCTCGCCGTTCGGCCCCACGACCTCTGAGAGGCTTGGAAGAGGCCTCCACTGAAAGCTGGATTCCCAAGGATTGTCTGTGTGAAATCCTAGCCCGCTAGGCTTAAATTAAGTGACCTAAAGTCGTGCCGAAGTCAAATCGGTCGTAATGGTATTCGAGCGAAACTGAGTGCTTTAACACTCGCCACTCGGTCCCACAGCCGTCCAGAGACTTGGGGGAGGCCTCCCCTGAAAGCTGGATTCCCACCGATCGTTTGTTTCAAATCTTAGCCCACTAGATCAAAAGTAAGCGCTAAAAAGTCCTGCCAAAGTCACATAGGTTGTCATGTTACAATTTAGTCAATAAAGGCCTACTACTGGAGCGAAACCGAGTGCTTCGACGCTCGCCGTTCGGCCCCACGAGCTCCGAGAGGCTTGGAAGAGGCCTCCCTTGAAAGCTGGATTCCCACGGCTTGTCTGTGTGAATTCCTAGCCCGCTCGGCTGAAATTAAGCAACCTAAAGTCGTGCCGAAGTCAAATCGGTCGTCATGGTACTCGAGCGAAACTGAGTGCTTTAACGCTCGCCGCTCGGCCACACAGCTGTCCAGAGACTCGGGGGAGGCCTCCCCTAAAAGCTGGATTCCCACCGATCGTTTGTTTCAAATCTTAGCCCACTAGCTCAAAAGTAAGCGCTAAAAAGTCCTGCCAAAGTCACATAGGTTGTCATGTTACAATTTAGTCAAGAAAGGCCTACTACTGGAGCGAAACAGAGTGCTTCGACGCTCGCCGTTCGGCCCCACGAGCTCCGAGAAGCTTAGAAGAGGCCTCCCTTGAAAGCTGGATTCCCACGGCTTGTCTGTGTGAATTCCTAGCCCGCTCGGCTGATATTAAGCGACCTAAAGTCGTGCCGAAGTCAAATCGGTCGTCATGGTACTCGAGCGAAACTGAGTGCTTTAACGCTCGCCGCTCGGCCACACAGCTGTCCAGAGACTCGGGGGAGGCCTCCCCTAAAAGCTGGATTCCCACCGATCGTTTGTTTCAAATCTTAGCCCACTAGCTCAAAAGTAAGCGCTAAAAAGTCCTGCCAAAATCACATAGGTTGTCATGTTACAATTTAGTCAAGAAAGGCCTACTACTGGAGCGAAACCGAGTGCTTCGACGCTCGCCGTTCGGCCCCACGACCTCCGAGAGGCTTGGAAGAGGCCTCCCTTGAAAGCTGGATTCCCAAGGCTTGTCTGTGTGAAGTCCTAGCCCGCTCGGCTGAAATTAAGCGACCTAAAGTTGTGCCGAAGTCAAATCGGTCATCATGGTACTCGAGCGAAACTGAGTGCTTTAACGCTTGCCGCTCGGCCCCACAGCCGTTCAGAGACTCGGGGGAGGCCTCCCCTGAAAGCTGGATTCCCATCGATCGTTTGTTCAAAATCTTAGCCCACTAGCTCAAAAGTAAGCGCTAAAAAGTCCTGCCAAAGTCACATAGGTCGTCATGTAACAATTTAGTGAATAAAGACCTACTACTGGAGCGAAACCGAGTGCTTTAACACTCGCCACTCGGTCCCACAGCCGTCCAGAGACTCGGGGGTGGCGTCCCCTGAAAGCTGGATTCCCACCGATCGTTTGTTTCAAATCTTAGCCCACTAGCTCAAAAGTGAGCGCTAAAAAGTCCTGCCAAAGTCACATAGGTCGTCATGTTACAATTTAGTCAATAAAGGCCTACTACTGGAGCGAAACCGAGTGCTTTGACGCTCGCCGTTCGGCCCCACGACCTCTGAGAGGCTTGGAAGAGGCCTCCCCTGAAAGCTGGATTCCCAAGGATTGTATGTGTGAATTCCTAGCCCGCTAGGCTTAAATTAAGTCACCTAAAGTCGTGCCGAAGTCAAATCGGTCGTAATGGTATTAGAGCGAAACTGAGTGCTTTAACGCTCGCCACTCGGTCCCACAGCCGTCCAGAGACTCGGGGGAGGCCTCCCCTGAAAGCTGGATTCCCACCGATCGTTTGTTTCAAATCTTAGCCCACTAGCTCAAAAGTAAGCGCTAAAAAGTCCTGCCAAAGTCACATAGGTCGTCATGTTACAATTTAGTCCATAAAGGCCTACAACTGGAGCGAAACCGAGTGCTTTGACGCTCGCCGTTCGGCCCCACGACCTCTGAGAGGCTTGGAAGAGGCCTCCCCTGAAAGCTGGATTCCCACCGATCGTTTTTTTCAAATCTTAGCCCACTAGTTCAAAAGTAGGCGCTAAAAAGTCCTGCCAAAATCACATAGGTCGTCATGTTACAATTTAGTCAATAAAGGCCTATTACTGGACCGAAACAGAGTGCTTTAACGCTCGCCGCTCGGCCCCACAGCTGTCCAGAGACTCAAGGGAGGCCTCCCCTGAAAGCTGGTTTCCCACCGATCGTTGTTTTCAAATCTTAGCCCACTAGTTCAAAAGTAGGCACTAAAATGTCCTGCCAAAGTCACATAGATCGTCATGTTACAATTTAGTCAATAAAGGCCTACTACTGGGGAGAAACCGAGTGCTTTGAACCTCGCCGTTCGGCCCCACAGCCGTCCAGAGACTTGGGGGAGGCCTCCCCTGAAAGCTGAATTCCCACCGATCGTTTGTTTCAAATCTTAGCCCACTAGATCAAAAGTAAGCGCTAAAAAGTCCTGCCAAAGTCACATAGGTTGTCATGTTACAATTTAGTCAATAAAGGCCTACTACTGGAGCGAAACCGAGTGCTTCGACGCTCGCCGTTCGGCCCCACGAGCTCCGAGAGGCTTGGAAGAGGCCTCCCTTGAAAGCTGGATTCCCACGGCTTGTCTGTGTGAATTTCTAGCCCGCTCGACTGAAATTAAGCGACCTAAAGTCGTGCCGAAGTCAAATCGGTCGTCATGGTACTCGAGCGAAACTGAGTGCTTTAACGCTTGCCGCTCGGCCCTACAGCCATCCAGAGACTCGGGGGAGGCCTCCCCTGAAAGCTGGATTCCCACCGATCGTTTGTTTCAAATCTTAGCCCACTAGCTCAAAAGTAAGCGCTAAAAAGTCCTGCCAAAGTCACATAGGTTGTCATGTTACAATTTAGTCAATAAAGGCCTACTACTGGACCGAAACTGATTGCTTTAACGCTCGCCGTTCGGCCCCACGACCTCTGAGAGGCTTGGAAGAGGCCTCCCCTGAAAGCTGGATTCCCACCAATCGTTTGTTTCAAATCTTAGCCCACTAGTTCAAAAGTAGGCGCTAAAATGTCCTGCCAAAGTAATATAGATCGTCATGTTACAATTTAGTCAATAAAGGCCTACTACTGGGGAGAAAACGAGTGCTTTGAAGCTCGCCATTCGGCCCCACAGCCGTCCAGAGACTTGGGGGAGGCCTCCCCTGAAAGCTGGTTTCCCACCGATCGTTTTTTTTAAATCTTAGCCAACTAGTTCAAAAGTAGGCGCTAAAATGTCCTGCCAAAGTCACATAGATCGTCATGTTACAATTTAGTCAATAAAGGCCTACTATTGGAGCGAAACCGAGTGCTTCGACGCTCGCCGTTCGGCCCCACGAGCTCCGAGAGGCTTGGAAGAGGCCTCCCTTGAAATCTGGATTCCCACGGCTTGTCTGTGTGAATTCCTAGCCCGCTCGGCTGAAATTAAGCGACCTAAAGTCCTGCCGAAGTCAAATCGGTCGTCATGGTACTCGAGCAAAACTGAGTGCTTTAACGCTCGCCGCTCGGCCACACTGCTGTCCAGAGACTCGGGGGAGGCCTCCCCTGAAAGCTGGATTCCCACCGATCGTTTGTTTCAAATCTTAGCCCACTAGCTCAAAAGTAAGCGCTAAAAAGTCCTGCCAAAATCACATAGGTTGTCATGTTACAATTTAGTCAAGAAAGGCCTACTACTGGAGCGAAACCGAGTGCTTCGACGCTCGCCGTTCGGCCCCACGACCTCCGAGAGGCTTGGAAGAGGCCTCCCTTGAAATCTGGATTCCCAAGGCTTGTCTGTGTGAAGTCCTAGCCCGCTCGGCTGAAATTAAGCGACCTAAAGTTGTGCCGAAGTCAAATCGGTCATCATGGTACTCGAGCGAAACTGAGTGCTTTAACGCTTGCCGCTCGGCCCCACAGCCGTCCAGAGACTCGGGGGAGGCCATCCCCTGAAAGCTGGATTCCCATCGATCGTTTGTTCAAAATCTTAGCCCACTAGCTCAAAAGTAAGCGCTAAAAAGTCCTGCCAAAGTCACATAGGTCGTCATGTTACAATTTAGTGAATAAAGACCTACTACTGGAGCGAAACCGAGTGCTTTAACAGTCGCCACTCGGTCCCCACAGCCGTCCAGAGACTCGGGGAGTGGCGTCCCCTGAAAGCTGGATTCCCACCGATCGTTTGTTTCAAATCTTAGCCCACTAGCTCAAAAGTGAGCGCTAAAAAGTCCTGGCAAAGTCACATAGGTCGTCATGTTACAATTTAGTCAATAAAGGCCTACTACTGGAGCGAAACCGAGTGCTTTGACGCTCGCCGTTCGGCCCCACGACCTCTGAGAGGCTTGGAAGAGGCCTACCCTGAAAGCTGGATTCCCAAGGATTGTATGTGTGAATTCCTAGCCCGCTAGGCTGAAATTAAGTCACCTAAAGTCGTGCCGAAGTCAAATCGGTCGTAATGGTATTAGAGCAAAACTGAGTGCTTTAACGCTCGCCACTCGGTCCCACAGCCGTCCAGAGACTTGGGGGAGGCCTCCCCTGAAAGCTGGATTCCCACCGATCGTTTGTTTCAAATCTTAGCCCACTAGCTCAAAAGTAGGCGCTAAAAAGTCCTGCCAAAGTCACATAGATCGTCATGTTACAATTTAGTCAATAAAGGCCTACTACTGGGGAGAAACCGAGTGCTTTAACGCTCGCCGTTCGGCCCCACGACCTCTGAGAGGCTTGGAAGAGGCCTCCCCTGAAAGCTGGATTCCCACCGATCGTTTGTTTTAAATCTTAGCCCACTAGCTCAAACGTAAGCGCTAAAAAGTCCTGCCAAAATCACATAGGTCGTCATGTTACAATTTAGTCAATAAAGGCCTATTACTGGACCGAAACAGAGTGCTGTAACGCTCGCCGTTCGGCCCCACAGCTGTCCAGAGACTCGGGGGAGGCCTCCCCTGAAAGCTGGTTTCCCACCGATCGTTTTTTTCAAATCTTAGCCCACTCGTTCAAAAGTACGCGCTAAAATGTCCTGCCAAAGTCACATAGGTTGTCATGTTACAATTTAGTCAATAAAGGCCTACTACTGGAGCGAAACCGAGTGCTTCGACGCTCGCCGTTCGGCCCCACAGCCGTCCAGAGACTTGGGGGAGGCCTCCCCTGAAAGCTGAATTCCCACCGATCGTTTGTTTCAAATCTTAGCCCACTAGATCAAAAGTAAGCGCTAAAAAGTCCTGCCAAAGTCACATAGGTTGTCATGTTACAATTTAGTCAATAAAGGCCTACTACTGGAGCGAAACCGAGTGCTTCGACGCTCGCCGTTCGGCCCCACAGCCGTCCAGAGACTTGGGGGAGGCCTCCCCTAAAGTTGTGCCGAAGTCAAATCGGTCATCATGGTACTCGAGCGAAACTGAGTGCTTTAACGCTTGCCGCTCGGCCCCACAGCCGTCCAGAGACTCGGGGGAGGCCTCCCCTGAAAGCTGGATTCCCATCGATCGTTTGTTCAAAATCTTAGCCCACTAGCTCAAAAGTAAGCGCTAAAAAGTCCTGCCAAAGTCACATAGGTCGTCATGTTACAATTTAGTGAATAAAGACCTACTACTGGAGCGAAACCCAATGCTTTAACACTCGCCACTCGGTCCCACAGCCGTCCAGAGACTCGGGGGTTGCGTCCCCTGAAAGCTGGATTCCCACCGATCGTTTGTTTCAAATCTTAGCCCACTAGCTCAAAAGTGAGCGCTAAAAAGTCCTGCCAAAGTCACATAGGTCATCATGTTACAATTTAGTCAATAAAGGCCTACTACTGGAGCGAAACCGAGTGCTTTGACGCTCGCCGTTCGGCCCCACGACCTCTGAGAGACTTGGAAGAGGCCTCCCCTGAAAGCTGGATTCCCAAGGATTGTATGTGTGAATTCCTAGCCCGCTAGCCTGAAATTAAGTCACCTAAAGTCGTGCCGAAGTCAAATCGGTCGTAATGGTATTAGAGCGAAACTGAGTGCTTTAACGCTCGCCACTCGGTCCCACAGCCGTCCAGAGACTTGGGGGAGGCCAACCCTGAAAGCTGGATTCCCACCGATCGTTTGTTTCAAATCTTAGCCCACTAGCTCAAAAGTAGGCACTAAAAAGTCCTGCCAAAGTCACATAGATCGTCATGTTACAATTTAGTCAATAAAGGCCTACTACTGGGGAGAAACCGAGTGCTTTAACGCTCGCCGTTCGGCCCCACGACCTCTGAGAGGCTTGGAAGAGGCCTCCCCTGAAAGCTGGATTCCCACCGATCGTTTGTTTTAAATCTTAGCCCACTAGCTCAAACATAAGCGCTAAAAAGTCCTGCCAAAATCACATAGGTCGTCATGTTACAATTTAGTCAATAAAGGCCTATTACTGGACCGAAACAGAGTGCTGTAACGCTCGCCGTTCGGCCCCACAGCTGTCCAGAGACTCGGGGGAGGCCTCCCCTGAAAGCTGGTTTCCCACCGATCGTTTTTTTCAAATCTTAGCCCACTCGTTCAAAAGTACGCGCTAAAATGTCCTGCCAAAGTCACATAGATCGTCATGTTACAATTTAGTCAATAAAGGCCTACTACTGGGGAGAAACCGAGTGCTTTGAAGCTCGCCGTTCGGCCCCACAGCCGTCCAGAGACTTGGGGGAGGCCTCCCCTGAAAGCTGAATTCCCACCGATCGTTTGTTTCAAATCTTAGCCCACTAGATCAAAAGTAAGCGCTAAAACGTCCTGCCAAAGTCACATAGGTTGTCATGTTACAATTTAGTCAATAAAGGCCTACTACTGGAGCGAAACCGAGTGCTTCGACGCTCGCCGTTCGGCCCCACGAGCTCCGAGAGGCTTGGAAGAGGCCTCCCTTGAAAGCTGGATTCCCACGGCTTGTCTGTGTGAATTCCTAGCCCGCTCGGCTGAAATTAAGCGACCTAAAGTCGTGCCGAAGTCAAATCGGTCGTCATGGTACTCGAGCGAAACTGAGTGCTTTAACGCTCGCCGCTCGGCCACACAGCTGTCCAGAGACTCGGGGGAGGCCTCCCCTGAAAGCTGGATTCCCACCGATCGTTTGTTTCAAATCTTAGCCCACTAGCTCAAAAGTAAGCGCTAAAAAGTCCTGCCAAAGTCACATAGGTTGTCATGTTACAATTTAGTCAAGAAAGGCCTACTACTGGAGCGAAACCGAGTGCTTCGACGCTCGCCGTTCGGCCCCACGACCTCCGAGAGGCTTGGAAGAGGCCTCCCTTGAAAGCTGGATTCCCAAGGCTTGTCTGTGTGAATTCCTAGCCCGCTCGGCTGAAATTAAGCGACCTAAAGTCGTGCCGAAGTCAAATCGGTCGTCATGGTACTCGAGCGAAACTGAGTGCTTTAACGCTTGCCGCTCGGCCCCATAGCCGTCCAGAGACTCGGGGGAGGTCTCCCCTGAAAGCTGGATTCACACCGATCGTTTGTTTCAAATCTTAGCCCACTAGCTCAAAAGTAAGCGCTAAAAAGTCCTGCCAAAGTCACATAGGTTGTCATGTTACAATTTAGTCAAGAAAGGCCTACTACTGGAGCGAAACCGAGTGCTTCGACGCTCGCCGTTCGGCCCCACGACCTCCGAGAGGCTTGGAAGAGGCCTCCCTTGAAAGCTGGATTCCCAAGGCTTGTCTGTGTGAATTCCTAGCCCGCTCGGCTGAAATTAAGCGACCTAAAGTCGTGCCGAAGTCAAATCGGTCGTCATGGTACTCGAGCGAAACTGAGTGCTTTAACGCTTGCCGCTCGGCCCCATAGCCGTCCAGAGACTCGGGGGAGGTCTCCCCTGAAAGCTGGATTCACACCGATCGTTTGTTTCAAATCTTAGCCCACTAGCTCAAAATTAAGCGCTAAAAAGAACTGCCAAAGTCACATAGGTTGTCATGTTACAATTTAGTCAAGAATGGCCTACTACTGGAGCGAAACCGAGTGCTTCGACGCTCGCCGTTCGGCCCCACGACCTCCGAGAGGCTTGGAAGAGGCCTCCCTTGAAAGCTGGATTCCCAAGGCTTGTCTATGTGAAGTCCTAGCCCGCTCGGCTGAAATTAAGCGACCTAAAGTTGTGCCGAAGTCAAATCGGTCATCATGGTACTCGAGCGAAACTGAGTGCTTTAACGCTTGCCGCTCCGCCCCACAGCCGTCCAGAGACTCGGGGGAGGCCTCCCCTGAAAGCTGGATTCCCACCGATCGTTTGTTTCAAATCTTAGCCCACTAGCTCAAAAGTAAGCGCTAAAAAGTCCTGCCAAAGTCACATAGGTCGTCATGTTACAATTTAGTCAATAAAGGCCTACTACTGGAGCGAAACCGAGTGCTTTGACGCTCGCCGTTCGGCCCCACGACCTCTGAGAGGCTCGGAAGAGGCCTCCACTGAAAGCTGGATTCCCAAGGATTGTCTGTGTGAATTCCTAGCCCGCTAGGCTGAAATTAAGTGACCTAAAGTCGTGCCGAAGTCAAATCGGTCGTAATGGTATTCGAGCGAAACTGAGTGCTTTAACGCTCGCCACTCGGTCCCACAGCCGTCTAGAGACTTTGGGGAGGCCTCCCCTGAAAGCTGGATTCCCACCGATCGTTTGTTTCAAATCTTAGCCCACTAGCTCAAAAGTAAGCGCTAAAAAGTCCTGCCAAAGTCACATAGGTCGTCATGTTACAATTTAGTCCATAAAGGCCTACAACTGGAGCGAAACCGAGTGCTTTGACGCTCGCCGTTCGGCCCCACGACCTCTGAGAGGCTTGGAAGAGGCCTCCCCTGAAAGCTGGATTCCCACCGATCGTTTTTTTCAAATCTTAGCCCACTAGTTCAAAAGTAGGCGCTAAAAAGTCCTGCCAAAATCACATAGGTCGTCATGTTACAATTTAGTCAATAAAGGCCTATTACTGGACCGAAACAGAGTGCTTTAACGCTCGCCGCTCGGCCCCACAGCTGTCCAGAGACTCAAGGGAGGCCTCCCCTGAAAGCTGGTTTCCCACCGATCGTTGTTTTCAAATCTTAGCCCACTAGTTCAAAAGTAGGCACTAAAATGTCCTGCCAAAGTCACATAGATCGTCATGTTACAATTTAGTCAATAAAGGCCTACTACTGGGGAGAAACCGAGTGCTTTGAACCTCGCCGTTCGGCCCCACAGCCGTCCAGAGACTTGGGGGAGGCCTCCCCTGAAAGCTGAATTCCCACCGATCGTTTGTTTCAAATCTTAGCCCACTAGATCAAAAGTAAGCGCTAAAAAGTCCTGCCAAAGTCACATAGGTTGTCATGTTACAATTTAGTCAATAAAGGCCTACTACTGGAGCGAAACCGAGTGCTTCGACGCTCGCCGTTCGGCCCCACGAGCTCCGAGAGGCTTGGAAGAGGCCTCCCTTGAAAGCTGGATTCCCACGGCTTGTCTGTGTGAATTTCTAGCCCGCTCGACTGAAATTAAGCGACCTAAAGTCGTGCCGAAGTCAAATCGGTCGTCATGGTACTCGAGCGAAACTGAGTGCTTTAACGCTTGCCGCTCGGCCCTACAGCCATCCAGAGACTCGGGGGAGGCCTCCCCTGAAAGCTGGATTCCCACCGATCGTTTGTTTCAAATCTTAGCCCACTAGCTCAAAAGTAAGCGCTAAAAAGTCCTGCCAAAGTCACATAGGTTGTCATGTTACAATTTAGTCAATAAAGGCCTACTACTGGACCGAAACTGATTGCTTTAACGCTCGCCGTTCGGCCCCACGACCTCTGAGAGGCTTGGAAGAGGCCTCCCTTGAAATCTGGATTCCCACGGCTTGTCTGTGTGAATTCCTAGCCCGCTAGGCTGAAATTAAGCGACCTAAAGTCGTGCCGAAGTCAAATCGGTCGTCATGGTACTCGAGCAAAACTGAGTGCTTTAACGCTCGCCGCTCGGCCACACTGCTGTCCAGAGACTCGGGGGAGGCCTCCCCTGAAAGCTGGATTCCCACCGATCGTTTGTTTCAAATCTTAGCCCACTAGCTCAAAAGTAAGCGCTAAAAAGTCCTGCCAAAATCACATAGGTTGTCATGTTACAATTTAGTCAAGAAAGGCCTACTACTGGAGCGAAACCGAGTGCTTCGACGCTCGCCGTTCGGCCCCACGACCTCCGAGAGGCTTGGAAGAGGCCTCCCTTGAAATCTGGATTCCCAAGGCTTGTCTGTGTGAAGTCCTAGCCCGCTCGGCTGAAATTAAGCGACCTAAAGTTGTGCCGAAGTCAAATCGGTCATCATGGTACTCGAGCGAAACTGAGTGCTTTAACGCTTGCCGCTCGGCCCCACAGCCGTCCAGAGACTCGGGGGAGGCCTCCCCTGAAAGCTGGATTCCCATCGATCGTTTGTTCAAAATCTTAGCCCACTAGCTCAAAAGTAAGCGCTAAAAAGTCCTGCCAAAGTCACATAGGTCGTCATGTTACAATTTAGTGAATAAAGACCTACTACTGGAGCGAAACCGAGTGCTTTAACAGTCGTCACTCGGTCCCACAGCCGTCCAGAGACTCGGGGGTGGCGTCCCCTGAAAGCTGGATTCCCACCGATCGTTTGTTTCAAATCTTAGCCCACTAGCTCAAAAGTGAGCGCTAAAAAGTCCTGCCAAAGTCACATAGGTCGTCATGTTACAATTTAGTCAATAAAGGCCTACTACTGGAGCGAAACCGAGTGCTTTGACGCTCGCCGTTCGGCCCCACGACCTCTGAGAGGCTTGGAAGAGGCCTCCCCTGAAAGCTGGATTCCCAAGGATTGTATGTGTGAATTCCTAGCCCGCTAGGCTGAAATTAAGTCACCTAAAGTCGTGCCGAAGTCAAATCGGTCGTAATGGTATTAGAGCAAAACTGAGTGCTTTAACGCTCGCCACTCGGTCCCACAGCCGTCCAGAGACTTGGGGGAGGCCTCCCCTGAAAGCTGGATTCCCACCGATCGTTTGTTTCAAATCTTAGCCCACTAGCTCAAAAGTAGGCGCTAAAAAGTCCTGCCAAAGTCACATAGATCGTCATGTTACAATTTAGTCAATAAAGGCCTACTACTGGGGAGAAACCGAGTGCTTTAACGCTCGCCGTTCGGCCCCACGACCTCTGAGAGGCTTGGAAGAGGCCTCCCCTGAAAGCTGGATTCCCACCGATCGTTTGTTTTAAATCTTAGCCCACTAGCTCAAACGTAAGCGCTAAAAAGTCCTGCCAAAATCACATAGGTCGTCATGTTACAATTTAGTCAATAAAGGCCTATTACTGGACCGAAACAGAGTGCTGTAACGCTCGCCGTTCGGCCCCACAGCTGTCCAGAGACTCGGGGGAGGCCTCCCCTGAAAGCTGGTTTCCCACCGATCGTTTTTTTCAAATCTTAGCCCACTCGTTCAAAAGTACGCGCTAAAATGTCCTGCCAAAGTCACATAGATCGTCATGTTACAATTTAGTCAATAAAGGCCTACTACTGGGGAGAAACCGAGTGCTTTGAAGCTCGCCGTTCGGCCCCACAGCCGTCCAGAGACTTGGGGGAGGCCTCCCCTGAAAGCTGAATTCCCACCGATCGTTTGTTTCAAATCTTAGCCCACTAGATCAAAAGTAAGCGCTAAAAAGTCCTGCCAAAGTCACATAGGTTGTCATGTTACAATTTAGTCAATAAAGGCCTACTACTGGAGCGAAACCGAGTGCTTCGACGCTCGCCGTTCGGCCCCACAGCCGTCCAGAGACTTGGGGGAGGCCTCCCCTAAAGTTGTGCCGAAGTCAAATCGGTCATCATGGTACTCGAGCGAAACTGAGTGCTTTAACGCTTGCCGCTCGGCCCCACAGCCGTCCAGAGACTCGGGGGAGGCCTCCCCTGAAAGCTGGATTCCCATCGATCGTTTGTTCAAAATCTTAGCCCACTAGCTCAAAAGTAAGCGCTAAAAAGTCCTGCCAAAGTCACATAGGTCGTCATGTTACAATTTAGTGAATAAAGACCTACTACTGGAGCGAAACCGAATGCTTTAACACTCGCCACTCGGTCCCACAGCCGTCCAGAGATTCGGGGGTGGCGTCGCCTGAAAGCTGGATTCCCACCGATCGTTTGTTTCAAATCTTAGCCCACTAGCTCAAAAGTGAGCGCTAAAAAGTCCTGCCAAAGTCACATAGGTCATCATGTTACAATTTAGTCAATAAAGGCCTACTACTGGAGCGAAACCGAGTGCTTTGACGCTCGCCGTTCGGCCCCATGACCTCTGAGAGGCTTGGAAGAGGCCTCCCCTGAAAGCTGGATTCCCAAGGATTGTATGTGTGAATTCCTAGCCCGCTAGGCTGAAATTAAGTCACCTAAAGTCGTGCCGAAGTCAAATCGGTCGTAATGGTATTAGAGCGAAACTGAGTGCTTTAACGCTCGCCACTCGGTCCCACAGCCGTCCAGAGACTTGGGGGAGGCCAACCCTGAAAGCTGGATTCCCACCGATCGTTTGTTTCAAATCTTAGCCCACTAGCTCAAAAGTAGGCGCTAAAAGTCCTGCCAAAGTCACATAGATCGTCATGTTACAATTTAGTCAATAAAGGCCTACTACTGGGGAGAAACCGAGTGCTTTAACGCTCGCCGTTCGGCCCCACAACCTCTGAGAGGCTTGGAAGAGGCCTCCCCTGAAAGCTGGATTCCCACCGATCGTTTGTTTTAAATCTTAGCCCACTAGCTCAAACGTAAGCGCTAAAAAGTCCTGCCAAAATCACATAGGTCGTCATGTTACAATTTAGTCAATAAAGGCCTATTACTGGACCGAAACAGAGTGCTGTAACGCTCGCCGTTCGGCCCCACAGCTGTCCAGAGACTCGGGGGAGGCCTCCCCTGAAAGCTGGTTTCCCACCGATCGTTTTTTTCAAATCTTAGCCCACTCGTTCAAAAGTACGCGCTAAAATGTCCTGCCAAAGTCACATAGATCGTCATGTTACAATTTAGTCAATAAAGGCCTACTACTGGGGAGAAACCGAGTGCTTTGAAGCTCGCCGTTCGGCCCCACAGCCGTCCAGAGACTTGGGGGAGGCCTCCCCTGAAAGCTGAATTCCCACCGATCGTTTGTTTCAAATCTTAGCCCACTAGATCAAAAGTAAGCGCTAAAAAGTCCTGCCAAAGTCACATAGGTTGTCATGTTACAATTTAGTCAATAAAGGCCTACTACTGGAGCGAAACCGAGTGCTTCGACGCTCGCCGTTCGGCCCCACGAGCTCCGAGAGGCTTGGAAGAGGCCTCCCTTGAAAGCTGGATTCCCACGGCTTGTCTGTGTGAATTCCTAGCCCGCTCGGCTGAAATTAAGCGACCTAAAGTCGTGCCGAAGTCAAATCGGTCGTCATGGTACTCGAGCGAAACAGAGTGCTTTAACGCCGCCCGCTCGGCCACACAGCTGTCCAGAGACTCGGGGGAGGCCTCCCCTGAAAGCTGGATTCCCACCGATCGTTTGTTTCAAATCATAGCCCACTAGCTCAAAAGTAAGCGCTAAAAAGTCCTGCCAAAGTCACATAGGTTGTCATGTTACAATTTAGTCAAGAAAGGCCTACTACTGGAGCGAAACCGCGTGCTTCGACGCTCGCCGTTCGGCCCCACGACCTCTGAGAGGCTTGGAAGAGGCCTCCCCTGAAAGCTGGATTCCCACCGATCGTTTGTTTCAAATCATAGCCCACTAGCTCAAAAGTAAGCGCTAAAAAGTCCTGCCAAAGTCACATAGGTTGTCATGTTACAATTTAGTCAAGAAAGGCCTACTACTGGAGCGAAACCGCGTGCTTCGACGCTCGCCGTTCGGCCCCACGACCTCTGAGAGGCTTGGAAGAGGCCTCCACTGAAAGCTGGATTCCCAAGGATTGTCTGTGTGAATTCCTAGCCCGCTAGGCTGAAATTAAGTGACCTAAAGTCGTGCCGAAGTCAAATCGGTCGTAATGGTATTCGAGCGAAACTGAGTGCTTTAACACTCGCCACTCGGTCCCACAGCCGTCCAGAGACTTGGGGGAGGCCTCCCCTGAAAGCTGGATTCCCACCGATCGTTTGTTTCAAATCTTAGCCCACTAGATCAAAAGTAAGCGCTAAAAAGTCCTGCCAAAGTCACATAGGTTGTCATGTTACAATTTAGTCAATAAAGGCCTACTACTGGAGCGAAACCGAGTGCTTCGACGCTCGCCGTTTGGCCCCACGAGCTCCGAGAGGCTTGGAAGAGGCCTCCCTTGAAAGCTGGATTCCCACGGCTTGTCTGTGTGAATTCCTAGCCCGCTCGGCTGAAATTAAGCAACCTAAAGTCGTGCCGAAGTCAAATCGGTCGTCATGGTACTCGAGCGAAACTGAGTGCTTTAACGCTCGCCGCTCGGCCACACAGCTGTCCAGAGACTCGGGGGAGGCCTCCCCTAAAAGCTGGATTCCCACCGATCGTTTGTTTCAAATCTTAGCCCACTAGCTCAAAAGTAAGCGCTAAAAAGTCCTGCCAAAGTCACATAGGTTGTCATGTTACAATTTAGTCAAGAAAGGCCTACTACTGGAGCGAAACAGAGTGCTTCGACGCTCGCCGTTCGGCCCCACGAGCTCCGAGAAGCTTAGAAGAGGCCTCCCTTGAAAGCTGGATTCCCACGGCTTGTCTGTGTGAATTCCTAGCCCGCTCGGCTGATATTAAGCGACCTAAAGTCGTGCCGAAGTCAAATCGGTCGTCATGGTACTCGAGCGAAACTGAGTGCTTTAACGCTCGCCGCTCGGCCACACAGCTGTCCAGAGACTCGGGGGAGGCCTCCCCTAAAAGCTGGATTCCCACCGATCGTTTGTTTCAAATCTTAGCCCACTAGCTCAAAAGTAAGCGCTAAAAAGTCCTGCCAAAATCACATAGGTTGTCATGTTACAATTTAGTCAAGAAAGGCCTACTACTGGAGCGAAACCGAGTGCTTCGACGCTCGCCGTTCGGCCCCACGACCTCCGAGAGGCTTGGAAGAGGCCTCCCTTGAAAGCTGGATTCCCAAGGCTTGTCTGTGTGAAGTCCTAGCCCGCTCGGCTGAAATTAAGCGACCTAAAGTTGTGCCGAAGTCAAATCGGTCATCATGGTACTCGAGCGAAACTGAGTGCTTTAACGCTTGCCGCTCGGCCCCACAGCCGTTCAGAGACTCGGGGGAGGCCTCCCCTGAAAGCTGGATTCCCATCGATCGTTTGTTCAAAATCTTAGCCCACTAGCTCAAAAGTAAGCGCTAAAAAGTCCTGCCAAAGTCACATAGGTCGTCATGTAACAATTTAGTGAATAAAGACCTACTACTGGAGCGAAACTGAGTGCTTTAACGCTCGCCACTCTGCCCCAAAGCCGTCCAGAGACTCGAGGGAGGCGTCCCCTGAAAGCTGGATTCCCACCGATCGTTTGTTTCAAATCTTAGCCCACTAGCTCAAAACTAGGCGCAAAAAAGTCATGCCAAAGTCACATCGGTCGTCATGTTACAATTTAGACAATAAAGGCCTACTACTGGAGCGAAAACGAGTGCTTTGACGCTCGCCGTTCGGCCCCACGACCTCCGAGAGGCTGGGAAGAGGCCTCCCCTGAAAGCTGGATTCCCACCGATCGTTTGTTTCAAATCTTCGCCCAGTAGATGAAAAGTAGGCGCTAAAAAGTCCTTCCAAAATCACATAGGTCGTCATGTTACAATTGAGTCAACAAAGGCCAACTACTGGAGAGAAACCGAGTGCTTTGACGCTCGCCGTTCGCCCCCACAGCCGTCCAGAGACTCGGGGGAGGCGTCCCCTGAAAGCTGGATTCCCACCGATCGTTTGTTTAAAATCTTAGCCCACTAGCTCAAAAGTAAGCGCTAAAAAGTCCTGCCAAAGTCACATAGGTCGTCATGTTACAATTTAGTCAATAAAAGCCTACTCCTGGAGCGAAACCGAGTGCTTTGACGCTCACCGTTCGGCCTCACGAGCTCCGAGAGGCTTGGAAGAGGCCTCCCTTGAAAGCTGGATTCCCAAGGCTTGTCTGTGTAAATTCCTAGCCCGCTAGGCAGAAACTAGATGACCTAAAGTCGTGCCGAAGTCAAATCGGTCGTCATGGTACTCGAGCGAAACTGAGTGCTTTGACGCTCGCCGCTCGGCCCCACAGCCGTCCAGAGACTCGGGGGAGGACTCCCCTGAAAGCTGGATTCGCACCGATAATTTGTTTAAAATCTTACCCCACTAGCTCAAAAGTAAGCGCTAAAAAGTCCTGCCAAAATCACATAGGTCGTCATGTTACAATTTAGTCAATAAAGGCCTCCTACTGGACCGAAACTGAGTGCTTTAACGCTCGCCGCTCGGCCCCACAGCCGTCCAAAGACTCGAGTGAGAACTCCCCTGAAAGCTGGATTCCCACCGATCGTTTGTTTCAAATCTTAGCGCACTAGGTCAAAAGTAAGCGCTAAAAAGTCCTGCCAAAGTCACATAGGTTGTCATGTTACAATTTAGTCAATAAAGGCCTACTACTGTAGCGAAACCGAGTGCTTTGACGCTCGCCGTTCGGGCCCACGACCTCCGAGAGGCTTGGAAGAGGCCTCCCCTGAAAGCTGGATTCCCACCGATCGTTTGTTTCAAATCTTAGCTCACTAGCTCAAAAGTAAGCGCTAAAAAGTCCTGCCAAAATCACATAGGTCGTCATGTTACAATTTAGTCAATAAAGGCCTACTACTGGAGAGAAACCGAGTGCTTTGACGCTCGCCGTTCGGCCCCACGACCTCTGAGAGGCTTGGAAGAGGCCTCCCCTGAAAGCTGGATTCCCAAGGATTATCTGTGTGAATTCCTAGCCCGCTAGGCTGAAATTAAGCGACCTAAAGTCGTGCCGAAGTCAAATCGGTCTTCATGGTACTCGAGCGAAACTGAGTGCTTTAACGCTCGCCGCTCGGCCCCACAGCCGTCCAGAGACTCGGGGGAGGACTCCCCTGAAAGCTGGATTCCCACCGATAATTTGTTTAAAATCTTAGCCCACTAGCTCAAAAGTAAGCGCTAAAAAGTCCTGCCTAAATCACATAGGTCGTCATGTTACAATTTAGTCAATAAAGGCCTACTACTGGACCGAAACTGAGTGGTTTAACGCTCGCCACTCTGCCCCACAGCCGTCCAGAGACTCGGGGGAGGCGTCCCCTGAAAGCTGGATTCCCACCAATCGTTTGTTTTAAATCTTAGCCCACTAACTCAAAAGTAGGCGCTAAAAAGTCATGCCAAAATCACATAGGTCGTCATGTTACAATTTAGTCAATAAAGGCCTCCTACTGGACCGAAACTGAGAGCTTTAACGCTCGCCGCTCGTCCCCACAGCCGTCCAGAGACTCGGGGGAGGCCTCCCCTGAAAGCTGGATTACCACCGATCGTTTGTTTCAAATCTTAGCCCACTAGCTGAAAATTAAGCGCAAAAAAGTCCTGCCAAAGTCACATAGGTCGTCATGTTACAATTTAGTCAATAAAGGCCTACTACCGGAGATAAACCGAGTGCTTTGACGCTCGCCGTTCGGGCCCACGACCTCCGAGAGGCTTGGAAGAGGCCTCCCCTGAAAGCTGGATTCCCACCGATCGTTTGTTCAAAAATCTTCGCCCAGTAGCTGAAAAGTAGGCGCTAAAAAGTCCTGCCAAAATCACATAGGTCGTCATGTTACAATTTAGTCAATAAAGGCCTCCTACTGGACCGAAACTGAGTGCTTTAACGCTCGCCGCTCGGCCCCACAGCCGTCCAGAGACTCGGGGAAGGCCTCCCCTGAAAGCTGGATTCCCACCGATCGTTTGTTTTAAATCTTAGCCCACTAGCTCAAAAGTAGGCGCTAAAAAGTCATGCCAAAGTCACATAGGTCGTCATGTTACAATTTAGTCAATAAAGGCCTACTACTGGAGCGAAAACGAGTGCTTTGACGCTCGCCGTTTGGCCCCACGACCTCCGAGAGGCTTGGAAGAGGCCTCCCCTGAAAGCTGGATTCCCACCGATCGTTTGTTTCAAATCTTCGCCCAGTAGATGAAAAGTAGGCGCTAAAAAGTCCTGCCAAAGTCACATAGGTCGTCATGTTACAATTTAGTCAATAAAAGCCTACTCCTGGAGCGAAACCGAGTGCTTTGACGCTCACCGTTCGGCCTCACGAGCTCCGAGAGGCTTGGAAGACGCCTCCCTTGAAAGCTGGATTCCCAAGGCTTGTCTGTGTAAATTCCTAGCCCGCTAGGCAGAAACTAGGCGACCTAAAGTCGTGCCGAAGTCAAATCGGTCGTCATGGTACTCGAGCGAAACTGAGTGCTTTAACGCTAGCCGCTCGGCCCCACAGCCGTCCAGAGACTCGAGGGAGAACTCCCCTGAAAGCTGGATTCCCACCGATCGTTTGTTTCAAATCTTAGCGCACTAGGTCAAAAGTAAGCGCTAAAAAGTCCTGCCAAAATCACATAGGTCGTCATGTTACAATTTAGTCAATAAAGGCCTACTACTGGACCGAAACTGAGTGCTTTAACGCTCGCCACTCTGCCCCACAGCCGTCCAGAGACTCGGGGGAGGCGTCCTCTGAAAGCTGGATTCCCACCGATCGTTTGTTCAAAAATCTTCGCCCAGTAGCTGAAAAGTAGGCGCTAAAAAGTCCTGCCAAAATCACATAGGTCGTCATGTTACAATTTAGTCAATAAAGGCCTACTACTGGACCGAAACTGAGTGCTTTAACGCTCGCCGCTCGGCCCCACAGCCGTCCAGAGACTCGGGGGAGGCGTCCCCTGAAAGCTGGATTCCCACCGATCGTTTGTTTTAAATCTTAGCCCACTAGCTCAAAAGTAGGCGCTAAAAAGTCATGCCAAAATCACATAGGTCGTCATGTTACAATTTAGTCAATAAAGGCCTCCTACTGGACCGAAACTGAGTGCTTTAACGCTCGCCGCTCGGCCCCACAGCCGTCCAGAGACTCGGGGAAGGCCTCCCCTGAAAGCTGGATTCCCACCGATCGTTTGTTTTAAATCTTAGCCCACTAGCTCAAAAGTAGGCGCTAAAAAGTCATGCCAAAGTCACATAGGTCGTCATGTTACAATTTAGTCAATAAAGGCCTACTACTGGAGCGAAAACGAGTGCTTTGACGCTCGCCGTTTGGCCCCACGACCTCCGAGAGGCTTGGAAGAGGCCTCCCCTGAAAGCTGGATTCCCACCGATCGTTTGTTTCAAATCTTCGCCCAGTAGATGAAAAGTAGGCGCTAAAAAGTCCTGCCAAAATCACATAGGTCGTCATGTTACAATTTAGTCAATAAAGGCCAACTACTGGAGAGAAACCGAGTGCTTTGACGCTCGCCGTTCGCCCCCACAGCCGTCCAGAGACTCGGGGGAGGCCTCCCCTGAAAGCTGGATTCCCACCGATCGTTTGTTTGAAATCTTAGCCCACTAGCTCAAAAGTAAGCGCTAAAACGTCTTGCCAAAGTCACATAGGTCGTCATGTTACAATTTAGTCAATAAAAGCCTACTCCTGGAGCGAAACCGAGTGCTTTGACGCTCACCGTTCGGACTCACGAGCTCCGAGAGGCTTGGAAGACGCCTCCCTTGAAAGCTGGATTCCCAAGGCTTGTCTGTGTAAATTCCTAGCCCGCTAGGCTGAAACTAGGCGACCTAAAGTCGTGCCGAAGTCAAATCGGTCGTCATGGTACTCGAGCGAAACTGAGTGCTTTAACGCTAGCCGCTCGGCCCCACAGCCGTCCAGAGACTCGAGGGAGAACTCCCCTGAAAGCTGGATTCCCACCGATCGTTTGTTTCAAATCTTAGCGCACTAGGTCAAAAGTAAGCGCTAAAATGTCCTGCCAAATTCACATAGGTTGTCATGTTACAATTTAGTCAATAAAGGCCTACTACTGTAGCGAAACCGAGTGCTTTGACGCTCGCCGTTCGGGCCCACGACCTCCGAGAGGCTTGCAAGAGGCCTCCCCTGAAAGCTGGATTCCCACCGATCGTTTTTTTCAAATCTTAGCCCACTAGCTCAAAAGTAAGCGCTAAAACGTCCTGCCAAAGTCACATAGGTCGTCATGTTACAATTTAGTCAATAAAGGCCGACTACTGGAGCGAAACCGAGTGCTTTGACGCTCGCCGTTCGGCCCCACGATCTCTGAGAGGCTTGGAAGAGGCCTCCCCTGAAAGCTGGATTCCCAAGGATTATCTGTGTGAATTCCTAGCCCGCTAGGCTGAAATTAAGCGACCTAAAGTCGTGCCGAAGTCAAATCGGTCGTCATGGTACTCGAGCGAAACTGAGTGCTTTAACGCTCGCCGCTCGGCCCCACAGCCGTCCAGAGACTCGGGGGAGGACTCCCCTGAAAGCTGGATTCCCACCGATAATTTGTTTAAAATCTTAGCCCACTAGCTCAAAAGTAAGCGCTAAAAAGTCCTGCCAAAATCACATAGGTCGTCATGTTACAATTTAGTCAATAAAGGCCTACTACTGGACCGAAACTGAGTGCTTTAACGCTCGCCACTCTGCCCCACAGCCGTCCAGAGACTCGGGGGAGGCGTCCCCTGAAAGCTGGATTCCCACCGATCGTTTGTTTCAAATCTTAGCCCACTAGCTCAAAAGTAGGCGCTAAAAAGTCATGCCAAAGTCACATCGGTCGTCATGTTACAATTTAGTCAATAAAGGCCTACTACTGGAGCGAAAACGAGTGCTTTGACGCTCACCGTTCGGCACCACGACCTCCGAGAGGCTGGGAAGAGGCCTCCCCTGAAAGCTGGATTCCCACCGATCGTTTGTTTCAAATCTTCGCCCAGTAGATGAAAAGTAGGCGCTAAAAAGTCCTTCCAAAATCACATAGGTCGTCATGTTACAATTGAGTCAACAAAGGCCAACTACTGGAGAGAAACCGAGTGCTTTGACGCTCGCCGTTCGCCCCCACAGCCGTCCAGAGACTCGGGGGAGGCGTCCCCTGAAAGCTGGATTCCCACCAATCGTTTGTTTTAAATCTTAGCCCACTAGCTCAAAAGTAGGCGCTAAAAAGTCATGCCAAAATCACATAGGTCGTCATGTTACAATTTAGTCAATAAAGGCCTCCTACTGGACCGAAACTGAGTGCTTTAACGCTCGCCGCTCGTCCCCGCAGCCGTCCAGAGACTCGGGGGAGGCCTCCCCTGAAAGCTGGATTACCACCGATCGTTTGTTTCAAATCTTAGCCCACTAGCTGAAAATTAAGCGCAAAAAAGTCCTGCCAAAGTCACATAGGTCGTCATGTTACAATTTAGTCAATAAAGGCCTACTACCGGAGATAAACCGAGTGCTTTGACGCTCGCCGTTCGGGCCCACGACCTCCGAGAGGCTTGGAAGAGGCCTCCCCTGAAAGCTGGATTCCCACCGATCGTTTGTTCAAAAATCTTCGCCCAGTAGCTGAAAAGTAGGCGCTAAAAAGTCCTGCCAAAATCACATAGGTCGTCATGTTACAATTTAGTCAATAAAGGCCTCCTACTGGACCGAAACTGAGTGCTTTAATGCTCGCCGCTCGGCCCCAGAGCCGTCCAGAGACTCGGGGAAGGCCTCCCCTGAAAGCTGGATTCCCACCGATCGTTTGTTTTAAATCTTAGCCCACTAGCTCAAAAGTAGGCGCTAAAAAGTCATGCCAAAGTCACATAGGTCGTCATGTTACAATTTAGTCAATAAAGGCCTACTACTGGAGCGAAAACGAGTGCTTTGACGCTCGCCGTTTGGCCCCACGACCTCCGAGAGGCTTGGAAGAGGCCTCCCCTGAAAGCTGGATTCCCACCGATCGTTTGTTTCAAATCTTCGCCCAGTAGATGAAAAGTAGGCGCTAAAAAGTCCTGCCAAAATCACATAGGTCGTCATGTTACAATTTAGTCAATAAAGGCCAACTACTGGAGAGAAACCGAGTGCTTTGACGCTCGCCGTTCGCCCCCACAGCCGTCCAGAGACTCGGGGGAGGCCTCCCCTGAAAGCTGGATTCCCACCGATCGTTTGTTTGAAATCTTAGCCACTAGCTCAAAAGTAAGCGCTAAAAAGTCCTGCCAAAATCACATAGGTCGTCATGTTACAATTTAGTCAATAAAGGCCTATTACTGGACCGAAACGGAGTGCTTTAACGCTCGCCGCTCGGCCCCACAGCTGTCCAGAGACTCGGGGGAGGCCTCCCCTGAAAGCTGGATTCCCAAGGATTGTCTGTGTGAATTCCTAGCCCGCTAGGCTGAAATTAAGTGACCTAAAGTCGCGCCGAAGTCAAATCGGTCGTAATGGTATTCGAGCGAAACTGAGTGCTTTAACGCTCGCCGTTCGGCCCCACGACCTCTGAGAGGCTTGGAAGAGGCCTCCCCTGAAAGCTGGATTCCCACCGATCGTTTGTTTTAAATCTTAGCCCACTAGCTCAAACGTAAGCGCTAAAAGGTCCTGCCAAAATCACATAGGTCGTCATGTTACAATTTAGTCAATAAAGGCCTATTACTGGACCGAAACGGAGTGCTTTAACGCTCGCCGCTCGGCCCCACAGCTGTCCAGAGACTCGGGGGAGGCCTCCCCTGAAAGCTGGATTCCCACCGATCGTTTTTTTCAAATCTTAGCCCACTAGTTCAAAAGTAGGCGCTAAAAAGTCCTGCCAAAATCACATAGATCGTCATGTTACAATTTAGTCAATTAAAGGCCTACTACTGGGGAGAAACCGAGTGCTTTGAAGCTCGCCGTTCGGCCCCACAGCCGTCCAGACACTTGGGAGAGGCCTCCCCTGAAAGCTGAATTCCCACCGATCGTTTGTTTCACATCTTAGCCCACTAGCTCAAAAGTAAGCGCTAAAAAGTCCTGCCAAAGTCACATAGGTTGTCATGTTACAATTTAGTCAAGAAAGGCCTACTACTGGAGCGAAACAGAGTGCTTCGACGCTCGCCGTTCGGGCCCACGACCTACGAGAGGTTTGGAAGAGGCCTCCCTTGAAAGCTGGATTCCCAAGGCTTGTCTGTGTGAATTCCTAGCCCGCTCGGCTGAAATTAAGCGACCTAAAGTCGTGCCGAAGTCAAATCGGTCGTCATGGTACTCGAGCGAAACAGAGTGCTTTAACGCTCGCCGCTCGGCCACACAGCCGTCCAAAGACTCGTGGGTGGCCTCCCCTGAAAGCTGGATTCCCACCGATCGTTTGTTTAAAATCTTAGCCCACTAACTCAAAAGTAAGCGCTAAAAAGTCCTGCCAAAATCACATAGGTCGTCATGTTACAATTTAGTTAATAAAGGCCTAATACTGGAGCGAAACCGAGTGCTTTGACGCTCGCCGTTCGGCCCCACGACCTCCGAGAGGCTTGGAATAGGCCTCCCCTGAAAGCTGGATTCCCACCGATCGTTTATGTCAAATCTTAGCCAAGTAGCTGAAAAGTAGGCGCTAAAAAGTCCTGCCAAATTCACATAGGTCGTCATGTTACAATTTAGTCAATAAAGGCCTATTACTGGACCGAAACAGAGTGCTTTAACGCTCGCCGGTCGGCCCCACAGCTGTCCAGAGACTCGGTGGAGGCCTCCCCTGAAAGCTGGATTCCCACCGATTGTTTGTTTCAAATCTTAGCCCACTAGTTTAAAAGTAGGCGCTAAAAAGTCCTGCCAAAGTCACATAGGTTGTCATGTTACAATTTAGTCAATAAAGGCCTACTACTGGAGCGAAACCGAGTGCTTCGACGCTCGCCGTTCGGCCCCACGAGCTCCGAGAGGCTTGGAAGAGGCCTCCCTTGCAAGCTGGATTCCCACGGCTTGTCTGTGTCAATTCCTAGCCCGCTCGGCTGAAGTTAAGCGACCTAAAGTCGTGCCGAAGTCAAATCGGTCGTCATGGTACTCGAGCGAAACTGAGTGCTTTAACGCTCGCCGCTCGGCCCCACAGCCGTCCAGAGACTCGGGGGTGGCCTCCCCTGAAAGCTGGATTCCCACCGATCGTTTGTTTCAAATCTTAGCCCACTAGTTCAAAAGTAGGCGCTAAAAAGTCCTGCCAAAGTCACATAGGTCGTCATGTTACAATTTAGTCAATAAAGGCCTACTACTGGAGCGAAACCGAGTGCTTTGACGCTCGCCGTTCGGCCCCACGACCTCCGAGAGGCTTGGAAGAGGCCTCCCCTGAAAGCTGGATTCCCAAGAATTGTCTGTGTGAATTCCTAGCCCGCTAGGCTGAAATTAAGCGACCTAAAGTCGTGCCGAAGTCAAATCGGTCGTCATTGTACTCGAGCGAGACTGAGTGCTTTAACGCTCGCCGCTCGGCCCCACAGCCGACCAGAGACTCGGAGGAGGCCTCGTCTGAAAACTGGATTCCCACCGATCGTTTGTTTCAAATCTTAGCCCACTAGCTCAAAAGTAAGCGCTAAAAAGTCCTGCCAAAGTCACATAGGTTGTCATGTTACAATTTAGTCAAGAAAGGCCTACTACTGGAGAGAAACAGAGTCCTTTGACGCTCGCCGTTCGGCCCCACGACCTACGAGAGGTTTGGAAGAGGCCTCCCTTGAAAGCTGGATTCCCAAGGATTGTCTGTGTGAATTCCTAGCCCGCTAGGCTGAAATTAAGTGACCTAAAGTCGTGCCGTGTCAAATCGGTCGTAATGGTATTCGAGCGAAACTGAGTGCTTTAACACTCGCCGTTCGGCCCCACGACCTCTGAGAGGCTTGGAAGAGGCCTCCCCTGAAAGCTGGATTCCCACCGATCGTTTGTTTTAAATCTTAGCCCACTAGCTCAAACGTAAGCGCTAAAAGGTCCTGCCAAAATCACATAGGTCGTCATGTTACAATTTAGTCAATAAAGGCCTATTACTGGACCGAAACAGAGTGCTTTAACGCTCGCCGCTCGGCCACACAGCCGTCCAAAGACTCGGGGGTGGCCTCCCCTGAAAGCTGGATTCCCACCGATCGTTTGTTTAAAATCTTAGCCCACTAACTCAAAAGTAAGCGCTAAAAAGTCCTGCCAAAGTCACATAGGTCGTGATGTTACAATTTAGTCAATAAAGGCCTAATACTGGAGCGAAACCGAGTGCTTTGACGCTCGCCGTTCGGCCCCACGACCTCCGAGAGGCTTGGAATAGGCCTCCCCTTAAAGCTGGATTCCCACCGATCGTTTATTTCAAATCTTAGCCAAGTAGCTGAAAAGTAGGCGCTAAAAAGTCCTGCCAAAATCACATAGGTCGTCATGTTACAATTTAGTCAATAAAGGCCTATTACTGGACCGAAACAGAGTGCTTTAACGCTCGCCGCTCGGCCCCACAGCTGTCCAGAGACTCGGTGGAGGCCTCCCCTGAAAGCTGGATTCCCACCGATCGTTTGTTTCAAATCTTAGCCCACTAGTTCAAAAGTAGGCGCTAAAAAGTCCTGCCAAAGTCAAATAGATCGTCATTTTACAATTTAGTCAATAAAGGCCTACTACTGGAGAGAAACATAGTGCTTTGAAGCTCGCCGTTCGGCCCCACAGCCGTCCAGAGACTTGGGGGAGGCCTCCCCTGAAAGCTGAATTCCCACCGATCGTTTGTTTCAAATCTTAGCCCAGTAGATCAAAAGTAAGCGCTAAAACGTCCTGCCAAAGTCACATAGGTTGTCATGTTACAATTTAGTCAATAAAGGCCTACTACTGGAGCGAAACAGAGTGCTTTAACGCTCGCCGCTCGGCCCCACAGCTGTCCAGAGACTCGGGGGAGGCCTCCCCTGAAAGCCGGTTTCCAACCGATCGTTTGTTTCAAATCTTAGCCAAATAGTTCAAAAGTAGGCGCTAAAAAGTCCTGCCAAAATCACATAGATCGTCATGTTACAATTTAGTCAATTAAAGGCCTACTACTAGGGAGAAACCGAGTGCTTTGAAGCTCGCCGTTCGGCCCGACAGCCGTCCAGAGACTTGGGAGAGGCCTCCCCTGAAAGCTGGATTCCAAAGGATTGTCTGTGTGAATTCCTAGCCCGCTAGGCTGAAATTAAGTGACCTAAAGTCGTGCCGAAGTCAAATCGGTCGTAATGGTATTCGAGCGAAACTGAGTGCTTTAACGCTCGCCGTTCGGCCCCACGACCTCTGAGAGGCTTGGAAGAGGCCTCCCCTGAAAGCTGGATTCCCACCGATCGTTTGTTTTAAATCTTAGCCCACTAGCTCAAACGTAAGCGCTAAAAAGTCCTGCCAAAATCACATAGGTCGTCATGTTACAATTTAGTCAATAAAGGCCTATTACTGGACCGAAACAGAGTGCTTTAACGCTCGCCGCTCGGCCCCACAGCTGTCCAGAGACTCGGTGGAGGCCTCCCCTGAAAGCTGGATTCCCACCGATCGTTTGTTTCAAATCTTAGCCCACTAGTTCAAAAGTAGGCGCTAAAAAGTCCTGCCAAAGTCACATAGATCGTCATGTTACAATTTAGTCAATAAAGGCCTACTACTGGAGCGAAACCGAGTGCTTCGACGCTCGCCGTTCGGCCCCACGACCTACGAGAGGTTTGGAAGAGGCCTCCCTTGAAAGCTGGATTCCCAAGGCTTGTCTGTGTGAATTCCTAGCCCGCTCGGCTGAAATTAAGCGACCTAAAGTCGTCCCGAAGTCAAATCGGTCGTCATGGTACTCGAGCGAAACAGAGTGCTTTAACGCTCGCCGCTCGGCCACACAGCCGTCCAAAGACTCGTGGGTGGCCTCCCCTGAAAGCTGGATTCCCACCGATCGTTTGTTTAAAATCTTAGCCCACTAACTCAAAAGTAAGCGCTAAAAAGTCCTGCCAAAATCACATAGGTCGTCATGTTACAATTTAGTTAATAAAGGCCTAATACTGGAGCGAAACCGAGTGCTTTGACGCTCGCCGTTCGGCCCCACGACCTCCGAGAGGCTTGGAATAGGCCTCCCCTGAAAGCTGGATTCCCACCGATCGTTTATGTCAAATCTTAGCCAAGTAGCTGAAAAGTAGGCGCTAAAAAGTCCTGCCAAATTCACATAGGTCGTCATGTTACAATTTAGTCAATAAAGGCCTATTACTGGACCGAAACAGAGTGCTTTAACGCTCGCCGGTCGGCCCCACAGCTGTCCAGAGACTCGGTGGAGGCCTCCCCTGAAAGCTGGATTCCCACCGATTGTTTGTTTCAAATCTTAGCCCACTAGTTTAAAAGTAGGCGCTAAAAAGTCCTGCCAAAGTCACATAGGTTGTCATGTTACAATTTAGTCAATAAAGGCCTACTACTGGAGCGAAACCGAGTGCTTCGACGCTCGCCGTTCGGCCCCACGAGCTCCGAGAGGCTTGGAAGAGGCCTCCCTTGCAAGCTGGATTCCCACGGCTTGTCTGTGTCAATTCCTAGCCCGCTCGGCTGAAGTTAAGCGACCTAAAGTCGTGCCGAAGTCAAATCGGTCGTCATGGTACTCGAGCGAAACTGAGTGCTTTAACGCTCGCCGCTCGGCCCCAAAGCCGTCCAGAGACTCGGGGGTGGCCTCCCCTGAAAGCTGGATTCCCACCGATCGTTTGTTTCAAATCTTAGCCCACTAGTTCAAAAGTAGGCGCTAAAAAGTCCTGCCAAAGTCACATAGGTCGTCATGTTACAATTTAGTCAATAAAGGCCTACTACTGGAGCGAAACCGAGTGCTTTGACGCTCGCCGTTCGGCCCCACGACCTCCGAGAGGCTTGGAAGAGGCCTCCCCTGAAAGCTGGATTCCCAAGAATTGTCTGTGTGAATTCCTAGCCCGCTAGGCTGAAATTAAGCGACCTAAAGTCGTGCCGAAGTCAAATCGGTCGTCATTGTACTCGAGCGAGACTGAGTGCTTTAACGCTCGCCGCTCGGCCCCACAGCCGACCAGAGACTCGGAGGAGGCCTCGTCTGAAAACTGGATTCCCACCGATCGTTTGTTTCAAATCTTAGCCCACTAGCTCAAAAGTAAGCGCTAAAAAGTCCTGCCAAAGTCACATAGGTTGTCATGTTACAATTTAGTCAAGAAAGGCCTACTACTGGAGAGAAACAGAGTCCTTTGACGCTCGCCGTTCGGCCCCACGACCTACGAGAGGTTTGGAAGAGGCCTCCCTTGAAAGCTGGATTCCCAAGGATTGTCTGTGTGAATTCCTAGCCCGCTAGGCTGAAATTAAGTGACCTAAAGTCGTGCCGTGTCAAATCGGTCGTAATGGTATTCGAGCGAAACTGAGTGCTTTAACACTCGCCGTTCGGCCCCACGACCTCTGAGAGGCTTGGAAGAGGCCTCCCCTGAAAGCTGGATTCCCACCGATCGTTTGTTTTAAATCTTAGCCCACTAGCTCAAACGTAAGCGCTAAAAGGTCCTGCCAAAATCACATAGGTCGTCATGTTACAATTTAGTCAATAAAGGCCTATTACTGGACCGAAACAGAGTGCTTTAACGCTCGCCGCTCGGCCACACAGCCGTCCAAAGACTCGGGGGTGGCCTCCCCTGAAAGCTGGATTCCCACCGATCGTTTGTTTAAAATCTTAGCCCACTAACTCAAAAGTAAGCGCTAAAAAGTCCTGCCAAAGTCACATAGGTCGTGATGTTACAATTTAGTCAATAAAGGCCTAATACTGGAGCGAAACCGAGTGCTTTGACGCTCGCCGTTCGGCCCCACGACCTCCGAGAGGCTTGGAATAGGCCTCCCCTTAAAGCTGGATTCCCACCGATCGTTTATTTCAAATCTTAGCCAAGTAGCTGAAAAGTAGGCGCTAAAAAGTCCTGCCAAAATCACATAGGTCGTCATGTTACAATTTAGTCAATAAAGGCCTATTACTGGACCGAAACAGAGTGCTTTAACGCTCGCCGCTCGGCCCCACAGCTGTCCAGAGACTCGGTGGAGGCCTCCCCTGAAAGCTGGATTCCCACCGATCGTTTGTTTCAAATCTTAGCCCACTAGTTCAAAAGTAGGCGCTAAAAAGTCCTGCCAAAGTCAAATAGATCGTCATTTTACAATTTAGTCAATAAAGGCCTACTACTGGAGAGAAACATAGTGCTTTGAAGCTCGCCGTTCGGCCCCACAGCCGTCCAGAGACTTGGGGGAGGCCTCCCCTGAAAGCTGAATTCCCACCGATCGTTTGTTTCAAATCTTAGCCCAGTAGATCAAAAGTAAGCGCTAAAACGTCCTGCCAAAGTCACATAGGTTGTCATGTTACAATTTAGTCAATAAAGGCCTACTACTGGAGCGAAACAGAGTGCTTTAACGCTCGCCGCTCGGCCCCACAGCTGTCCAGAGACTCGGGGGAGGCCTCCCCTGAAAGCCGGTTTCCAACCGATCGTTTGTTTCAAATCTTAGCCAAATAGTTCAAAAGTAGGCGCTAAAAAGTCCTGCCAAAATCACATAGATCGTCATGTTACAATTTAGTCAATTAAAGGCCTACTACTAGGGAGAAACCGAGTGCTTTGAAGCTCGCCGTTCGGCCCGACAGCCGTCCAGAGACTTGGGAGAGGCCTCCCCTGAAAGCTGGATTCCAAAGGATTGTCTGTGTGAATTCCTAGCCCGCTAGGCTGAAATTAAGTGACCTAAAGTCGTGCCGAAGTCAAATCGGTCGTAATGGTATTCGAGCGAAACTGAGTGCTTTAACGCTCGCCGTTCGGCCCCACGACCTCTGAGAGGCTTGGAAGAGGCCTCCCCTGAAAGCTGGATTCCCACCGATCGTTTGTTTTAAATCTTAGCCCACTAGCTCAAACGTAAGCGCTAAAAAGTCCTGCCAAAATCACATAGGTCGTCATGTTACAATTTAGTCAATAAAGGCCTATTACTGGACCGAAACAGAGTGCTTTAACGCTCGCCGCTCGGCCCCACAGCTGTCCAGAGACTCGGTGGAGGCCTCCCCTGAAAGCTGGATTCCCACCGATCGTTTGTTTCAAATCTTAGCCCACTAGTTCAAAAGTAGGCGCTAAAAAGTCCTGCCAAAGTCACATAGATCGTCATGTTACAATTTAGTCAATAAAGGCCTACTACTGGAGCGAAACCGAGTGCTTCGACGCTCGCCGTTCGGCCCCACGACCTACGAGAGGTTTGGAAGAGGCCTCCCTTGAAAGCTGGATTCCCAAGGCTTGTCTGTGTGAATTCCTAGCCCGCTCGGCTGAAATTAAGCGACCTAAAGTCGTCCCGAAGTCAAATCGGTCGTCATGGTACTCGAGCGAAACAGAGTGCTTTAACGCTCGCCGCTCGGCCACACAGCCGTCCAAAGACTCGGGGGTGGCCTCCCCTGAAAGCTGGATTCCCACCGATCGTTTGTTTAAAATCTTAGCCCACTAACTCAAAAGTAAGCGCTAAAAAGTCCTGCCAAAGTCACATAGGTCGTCATGTTACAATTTAGTCAATAAAGGCCTAATACTGGAGCGAAACCGAGTGCTTTGACGCTCGCTGTTCGGCCCCACGACCTCCGAGAGGCTTGGAATAGGCCTCCCCTGAAAGCCGGTTTCACACCGATCGTTTGTTTCAAATCTTAGCCCACTAGTTCAAAAGTAGGCGCTAAAAAGTCCTGCCAAAGTCACATAGATCGTCATGTTACAATTTAGTCAATAAAGGCCTACTACTGGAGAGAAACAGAGTGCTTTGAAGCTCGCCGTTCGGCCCCACAGCCGTCCAGAGACTCGGGGGAGGCCTCCCCTGAAAGCCGGTTTCCCACCGATCGTTTGTTTCAAATCTTAGCCCACTAGTTCAAAAGTAAGCGCTAAAAAGTCCTGCCAAAATCACATAGATCGTCATGTTACAATTTAGTCAATTAAAGGCCTACTACTGGGGAGAAACCGAGTGCTTTGAAGCTCGCCGTTTGGCCCCACAGCCGTCCAGAGACTTGGGAGAGGCCTCCCCTGAAAGCTGGATTCCCAAGGATTGTCTGTGTGAATTCCTAGCCCGCTTGGCTGAAATTAAGTGACCTAAAGTCGTGCCGAAGTCAAATCGGTCGTAATGGTATTCGAGCGAAACTGAGTGCTTTAACGCTCGCCGTTCGGCCCCACGACCTCTGAGAGGCTTGGAAGAGGCCTCCCCTGAAAGCTGGATTCCCACCGATTTTTGTTTTAAATCTTAGCCCACTAGCTCAAACATAAGCGCTAAAAGGTCCTGCCAAAATCACATAGGTCGTCATGTTACAATTTAGTCAATAAAGGCCTATTACTGGACCGAAACGGAGTGCTTTAACGCTCGCCGCTCGGCCCCACAGCTGTCCAGAGACTCGGGGGAGGCCTCCCCTGAAAGCTGGATTCCCACCGATCATTTGTTTCAAATCTTAGCCCACTAGTTCAAAAGTAGGCGCTAAAAAGTCCTGCCAAAATCACATAGATCGTCATGTTACAATTTAGTCAATTAAAGGCCTACTACTGGGGAGAAACAGAGTGCTTTGAAGCTCGCCGTTCGCTCCCACAGCCGTCCAGACACTTGGGAGAGGCCTCCCCTGAAAGCTGAATTCCCACCGATCGTTTGTTTCACATCTTAGCCCACTAGCTCAAAAGTAAGCGCTAAAAAGTCCTGCCAAAGTCACATAGGTTGTCATGTTACAATTTAGTCAAGAAAGGCCTACTACTGGAGCGAAACAGAGTGCTTCGACGCTCGCCGTTCGGGCCCACGACCTACGAGAGGTTTGGAAGAGGCCTCCCTTGAAAGCTGGATTCCCAAGGCTTGTCTGTGTGAATTCCTAGCCCGCTCGGCTGAAATTAAGCGACCTAAAGTCGTGCCGAAGTCAAATCGGTCGTCATGGTACTCGAGCGAAACTGAGTGCTTTAACGCTTGCCGCTCGGCCCCACAGCCGTCCAGAGACTCGGGGGAGGCCTCCCCTGAAAGCTGGATTCCCATCGATCGTTTGTTCAAAATCTTAGCCCACTAGCTCAAAAGTAAGCGCTAAAAAGTCCTGCCAAAGTCACATAGGTCGTCATGTTACAATTTAGTGAATAAAGACCTACTACTGGAGCGAAACCGAATGCTTTAACACTCGCCACTCGGTCCCACAGCCGTCCAGAGACTCGGGGGTGGCGTCCCCTGAAAGCTGGATTCCCACCGATCGTTTGTTTCAAATCTTAGCCCACTAGCTCAAAAGTGAGCGCTAAAAAGTCCTGCCAAAGTCACATAGGTCATCATGTTACAATTTAGTCAATAAAGGCCTACTACTGGAGCGAAACCGAGTGCTTTGACGCTCGCCGTTCGGCCCCACGACCTCTGAGAGACTTGGAAGAGGCCTCCCCTGAAAGCTGGATTCCCAAGGATTGTATGTGTGAATTCCTAGCCCGCTAGGCTGAAATTAAGTCACCTAAAGTCGTGCCGAAGTCAAATCGGTCGTAATGGTATTAGAGCGAAACTGAGTGCTTTAACGCTCGCCACTCGGTCCCACAGCCGTCCAGAGACTTGGGGGAGGCCAACCCTGAAAGCTGGATTCCCACCGATCGATTGTTTCAAATCTTAGCCCACTAGCTCAAAAGGAGGCGCTAAAAAGTCCTGCCAAAGTCACATAGATCGTCATGTTACAATTTAGTCAATAAAGGCCTACTACTGGACCGAAACTGAGTGCTTTAACGCTCGCCGCTCGGCCCCACAGCCGTCCAGAGACTCGGGGGAGGCGTCCCCTGAAAGCTGGATTCCCACCGATCGTTTGTTTTAAATCTTAGCCCACTAGCTCAAAAGTAGGCGCTAAAAAGTCATGCCAAAATCACATAGGTCGTCATGTTACAATTTAGTCAATAAAAGCCTACTACTGGAGCGAAACCGAGTTCTTTGACGCTCACCGTTCGGCTTCACGAGCTCCGAGAGGCTTGGAAGAGGCCTCCCTTGAAAGCTGGATTCTCAAAGCCTGTCTGCGTAAATTCCTAGCCCGCTAGGCAGAAATTAGGTGACCTAAAGTCGTGCCGAAGTCAAATCGGTCGTCATGGTACTCGAGCGAAACTGAGTGCTTTAACGCTCGCCGCTCGGCCCCACAGCTGTCCAGAGACTCGGGGGAGCCCTCCCCTGAAAGCTGGATTCCCACCGATCGTTTGTTTCAAATCTTCGCCCAGTAGATGAAAAGTAGGCGCTAAAAAGTCCTTCCAAAATCACATAGGTCGTCATGTTACAATTGAGTCAACAAAGGCCAACTACTGGAGAGAAACCGAGTGCTTTGACGCTCGCCGTTCGGCCCCACGACCTCTGAGAGGCTCGGAAGAGGCCTCCACTGAAAGCTGGATTCCCAAGGATTGTCTGTGTGAATTCCTAGCCCGCTAGGCTGAAATTAAGTGACCTAAAGTCGTGCCGAAGTCAAATCGGTCGTAATGGTATTCGAGCAAAACTGAGTGCTTTAACGCTCGCCACTCGGTCCCACAGCCGTCCAGAGACTTTGGGGAGGCCTCCCCTGAAAGCTGGATTCCCACCGATCGTTTGTTTCAAATCTTAGCCCACTAGCTCAAAAGTAAGCGCTAAAAAGTCCTGCCAAAGTCACATAGGTCGTCATGTTACAATTTAGTCCATAAAGGCCTACAACTGGAGCGAAACCGAGTGCTTTGACGCTCGCCGTTCGGCCCCACGACATCTGAGAGGCTTGGAAGAGGCCTCCCCTGAAAGCTGGATTCCCACCGATCGTTTTTTTCAAATCTTAGCCCACTAGTTCAAAAGTAGGCGCTAAAAAGTCCTGCCAAAATCACATAGGTCGTCATGTTACAATTTAGTCAATAAAGGCCTACTACTGGACCGAAACTGATTGCTTTAACGCTCGCCGTTCGGCCCCACGACCTCTGAGAGGCTTGGAAGAGGCCTCCCCTGAAAGCTGGATTCCCACCGATCGTTTGTTTCAAATCTTAGCCCACTAGTTCAAAAGTAGGCGCTAAAATGTCCTGCCAAAGTAATATAGATCGTCATGTTACAATTTAGTCAATAAAGGCCTACTACTGGGGAGAAAACGAGTGCTTTGAAGCTCGCCATTCGGCCCCACAGCCGTCCAGAGACTTGGGGGAGGCCTCCCCTGAAAGCTGGTTTCCCACCGATCGTTTTTTTCAAATCTTAGCCAACTAGTTCAAAAGTAGGCGCTAAAATGTCCTGCCAAAGTCACATAGATCGTCATGTTACAATTTAGTCAATAAAGGCCTACTACTGGAGCGAAACCGAGTGCTTCGACGCTCGCCGTTCGGCCCCACGAGCTCCGAGAGGCTTGGAAGAGGCCTCCCTTGAAATCTGGATTCCCACGGCTTGTCTGTGTGAATTCCTAGCCCGCTCGGCTGAAATTAAGCGACCTAAAGTCGTGCCGAAGTCAAATCGGTCGTCATGGTACTCGAGCAAAACTGAGTGCTTTAACGCTCGCCGCTCGGCCACACTGCTGTCCAGAGACTCGGGGGAGGCCTCCCCTGAAAGCTGGATTCCCACCGATCGTTTATTTCAAATCTTAGCCCACTAGCTCAAAAGTAAGCGCTAAAAAGTCCTGCCAAAATCACATAGGTTGTCATGTTACAATTTAGTCAAGAAAGGCCTACTACTGGAGCGAAACCGAGTGCTTCGACGCTCGCCGTTCGGCCCCACGACCTCCGAGAGGCTTGGAAGAGGCCTCCCTTGAAATCTGGATTCCCAAGGCTTGTCTGTGTGAAGTCCTAGCCCGCTCGGCTGAAATTAAGCGACCTAAAGTTGTGCCGAAGTCAAATCGGTCATCATGGTACTCGAGCGAAACTGAGTGCTTTAACGCTTGCCGCTCGGCCCCACAGCCGTCCAGAGACTCGGGGGAGGCCTCCCCTGAAAGCTGGATTCCCATCGATCGTTTGTTCAAAATCTTAGCCCACTAGCTCAAAAGTAAGCGCTAAAAAGTCCTGCCAAAGTCACATAGGTCGTCATGTTACAATTTAGTGAATAAAGACCTACTACTGGAGCGAAACCGAGTGCTTTAACAGTCGCCACTCGGTCCCACAGCCGTCCAGAGACTCGGGGGTGGCGTCCCCTGAAAGCTGGATTCCCACCGATCGTTTGTTTCAAATCTTAGCCCACTAGCTCAAAAGTGAGCACTAAAAAGTCCTGCCAAAGTCACATAGGTCGTCATGTTACAATTTAGTCAATAAAGGCCTACTACTGGAGCGAAACCGAGTGCTTTGACGCTCGCCGTTCGGCCCCACGACCTCTGAGAGGCTTGGAAGAGGCCTCCCCTGAAAGCTGGATTCCCAAGGATTGTATGTGTGAATTCCTAGCCCGCTAGGCTGAAATTAAGTCACCTAAAGTCGTGCCGAAGTCAAATCGGTCGTAATGGTATTAGAGCAAAACTGAGTGCTTTAACGCTCGCCACTCGGTCCCACAGCCGTCCAGAGACTTGGGGGAGGCCTCCCCTGAAAGCTGGATTCCCACCGATCGTTTGTTTCAAATCTTAGCCCACTAGCTCAAAAGTAGGCGCTAAAAAGTCCTGCCAAAGTCACATAGATCGTCATGTTACAATTTAGTCAATAAAGGCCTACTACTGGGGAGAAACCGAGTGCTTTAACGCTCGCCGTTCGGCCCCACGACCTCTGAGAGGCTTGGAAGAGGCCTCCCCTGAAAGCTGGATTCCCACCGATCGTTTGTTTTAAATCTTAGCCCACTAGCTCAAACGTAAGCGCTAAAAAGTCCTGCCAAAATCACATAGGTCGTCATGTTACAATTTAGTCAATAAAGGCCTATTACTGGACCGAAACAGAGTGCTGTAACGCTCGCCGTTCGGCCCCACAGCTGTCCAGAGACTCGGGGGAGGCCTCCCCTGAAAGCTGGTTTCCCACCGATCGTTTTTTTCAAATCTTAGCCCACTCGTTCAAAAGTACGCGCTAAAATGTCCTGCCAAAGTCACATAGATCGTCATGTTACAATTTAGTCAATAAAGGTCTACTACTGGGGAGAAACCGAGTGCTTTGAAGCTCGCCGTTCGGCCCCACAGCCGTCCAGAGACTTGGGGGAGGCCTCCCCTGAAAGCTGAATTCCCACCGATCGTTTGTTTCAAATCTTAGCCCACTAGATCAAAAGTAAGCGCTAAAAAGTCCTGCCAAAGTCACATAGGTTGTCATGTTACAATTTAGTCAATAAAGGCCTACTACTGGAGCGAAACCGAGTGCTTCGACGCTCGCCGTTCGGCCCCACAGCCGTCCAGAGACTTGGGGGAGGCCTCCCCTAAAGTTGTGCCGAAGTCAAATCGGTCATCATGGTACTCGAGCGAAACTGAGTGCTTTAACGCTTGCCGCTCGGCCCCACAGCCGTCCAGAGACTCGGGGGAGGCCTCCCCTGAAAGCTGGATTCCCATCGATCGTTTGTTCAAAATCTTAGCCCACTAGCTCAAAAGTAAGCGCTAAAAAGTCCTGCCAAAGTCACATAGGTCGTCATGTTACAATTTAGTGAATAAAGACCTACTACTGGAGCGAAACCGAATGCTTTAACACTCGCCACTCGGTCCCACAGCCGTCCAGAGACTCGGGGGTGGCGTCCCCTGAAAGCTGGATTCCCACCGATCGTTTGTTTCAAATCTTAGCCCACTAGCTCAAAAGTGAGCGCTAAAAAGTCCTGCCAAAGTCACATAGGTCATCATGTTACAATTTAGTCAATAAAGGCCTACTACTGGAGCGAAACCGAGTGCTTTGACGCTCGCCGTTCGGCCCCACGACCTCTGAGAGACTTGGAAGAGGCCTCCCCTGAAAGCTGGATTCCCAAGGATTGTATGTGTGAATTCCTAGCCCGCTAGGCTGAAATTAAGTCACCTAAAGTCGTGCCGAAGTCAAATCGGTCGTAATGGTATTAGAGCGAAACTGAGTGCTTTAACGCTCGCCACTCGGTCCCACAGCCGTCCAGAGACTTGGGGGAGGCCAACCCTGAAAGCTGGATTCCCACCGATCGATTGTTTCAAATCTTAGCCCACTAGCTCAAAAGTAGGCGCTAAAAAGTCCTGCCAAAGTCACATAGATCGTCATGTTACAATTTAGTCAATAAAGGCCTACTACTGGACCGAAACTGAGTGCTTTAACGCTCGCCGCTCGGCCCCACAGCCGTCCAGAGACTCGGGGGAGGCGTCCCCTGAAAGCTGGATTCCCACCGATCGTTTGTTTTAAATCTTAGCCCACTAGCTCAAAAGTAGGCGCTAAAAAGTCATGCCAAAGTCACATAGGTCGTCATGTTACAATTTAGTCAATAAAGGCCTACTACTGGAGCGAAAACGAGTGCTTTGACGCTCGCCGTTCGGCCCCACGACCTCCGAGAGGCTTGGAAGAGGCCTCCCCTGAAAGCTGGATTCCCACCGATCGTTTGTTTCAAATCTTCGCCCAGTAGATGAAAAGTAGGCGCTAAAACGTCCTGCCAAAGTCACATAGGTTGTCATGTTACAATTTAGTCAATAAAGGCCTACTACTGGAGCGAAACCGAGTGCTTCGACGCTCGCCGTTCGGCCCCACAGCCGTCCAGAGACTTGGGGGAGGCCTCCCCTAAAGTTGTGCCGAAGTCAAATCGGTCATCATGGTACTCGAGCGAAACTGAGTGCTTTAACGCTTGCCGCTCGGCCCCACAGCCGTCCAGAGACTCGGGGGAGGCCTCCCCTGAAAGCTGGATTCCCATCGATCGTTTGTTCAAAATCTTAGCCCACTAGCTCAAAAGTAAGCGCTAAAAAGTCCTGCCAAAGTCACATAGGTCGTCATGTTACAATTTAGTGAATAAAGACCTACTACTGGAGCGAAACCGAATGCTTTAACACTCGCCACTCGGTCCCACAGCCGTCCAGAGACTCGGGGGTGGCGTCCCCTGAAAGCTGGATTCCCACCGATCGTTTGTTTCAAATCTTAGCCCACTAGCTCAAAAGTGAGCGCTAAAAAGTCCTGCCAAAGTCACATAGGTCATCATGTTACAATTTAGTCAATAAAGGCCTACTACTGGAGCGAAACCGAGTGCTTTGACGCTCGCCGTTCGGCCCCACGACCTCTGAGAGACTTGGAAGAGGCCTCCCCTGAAAGCTGGATTCCCAAGGATTGTATGTGTGAATTCCTAGCCCGCTAGGCTGAAATTAAGTCACCTAAAGTCGTGCCGAAGTCAAATCGGTCGTAATGGTATTAGAGCGAAACTGAGTGCTTTAACGCTCGCCACTCGGTCCCACAGCCGTCCAGAGACTTGGGGGAGGCCAACCCTGAAAGCTGGATTCCCACCGATCGATTGTTTCAAATCTTAGCCCACTAGCTCAAAAGTAGGCGCTAAAAAGTCCTGCCAAAGTCACATAGATCGTCATGTTACAATTTAGTCAATAAAGGCCTACTACTGGACCGAAACTGAGTGCTTTAACGCTCGCCGCTCGGCCCCACAGCCGTCCAGAGACTCGGGGGAGGCGTCCCCTGAAAGCTGGATTCCCACCGATCGTTTGTTTTAAATCTTAGCCCACTAGCTCAAAAGTAGGCGCTAAAAAGTCATGCCAAAGTCACATAGGTCGTCATGTTACAATTTAGTCAATAAAGGCCTACTACTGGAGCGAAAACGAGTGCTTTGACGCTCGCCGTTCGGCCCCACGACCTCCGAGAGGCTTGGAAGAGGCCTCCCCTGAAAGCTGGATTCCCACCGATCGTTTGTTTCAAATCTTCGCCCAGTAGATGAAAAGTAGGCGCTAAAAAGTCCTGCCAAAATCACATAGGTCGTCTTTTTACAATTTAGTCAATAAAGGCCAACTACTGGAGAGAAACCGAGTGCTTTGACGCTCGCCGTTCGCCCCCACAGCCGTCCAGAGACTCGGGGGAGGCCTCCCCTGAAAGTTGGATTCCCACCGATCGTTTGTTTAAAATCTTAGCCCACTAGCTCAAAAGTAAGCGCTAAAATGTCCTGCCAAAGTCACATAGGTCGTCATGTTATAATTTAGTCAATAAAAGCCTACTCCTGGAGCGAAACCGAGTGCTTTGACGCTCACCGTTCGGCCTCACGAGCTCCGAGAGGCTTGGAAGAGGCCTCCCTTGAAAGCTGGATTCCCAAGGCTTGTCTGTGTAAATTCCTAGCCCGCTAGGCAGAAACTAGGTGACCTAAAGTCGTGCCGAAGTCAAATCGGTCGTCATGGTACTCGAGCGAAACTGAGTGCTTTAACGCTAGCCGCTCGGCCCCACAGCCGTCCAGAGACTCGAGGGAGAACTCCCCTGAAAGCTGGATTCCCACCGATCGTTTGTTTCAAATCTTAGCGCACTAGGTCAAAAGTAAGCGCTAAAAAGTCCTGCCAAAGTCACATAGGTTGTCATGTTACAATTTAGTCAATAAAGGCCTACTACTGTAGCGAAACCGAGTGCTTTGACAATCGCCGTTCGGGCCCACGACCTCCGAGAGGCATGGAAGAGGCCTCCCCTGAAAGCTGGATTCCCACCGATCGTTTGCTTCAAATCTTAGCTCACTAGCTCAAAAGTAAGCGCTAAAAAGTCCTGCCAAAATCACATAGGTCGTCATGTTAAAATTTAGTCAATAAATGCCTACTACTGGAGAGAAACCGAGTGCTTTGACGCTCGCCGTTCGACCCCACAGCTGTCCAGAGACTCGGGGGAGGCCTCCCTTGAAAGCTGGATTCCCACCGATCGTTTTTTTTCAAATCTTAGCCCACTAGCTCAAAAGTAAGCGCTAAAACGTCCTGCCAAAGTCACATAGGTCGTCATGTTACAATTTAGTCAATAAAGGCCGACTACTGGAGCGAAACCGAGTGCTTTGACGCTCGCCGTTCGGCCCCACGACCTCTGAGAGGCTTGGAAGAGGCCTCCCCTGAAAGCTGGATTCCCAAAGATTATCTGTGTGAATTCCTAGCCCGCTAGGCTGAAATTAAGCGACCTAAAGTCGTGCCGAAGTCAAATCGGTCGTCATGGTACTCGAGCGAAACTGAGTGCTTTAACGCTCGCCGCTCGGCCCCACAGCCGTCCAGAGACTCGGGGGAGGACTCCCCTGAAAGCTGGATTCCCACCGATCGTTTGTTTCAAATCTTCGCCCAGTAGATGAAAAGTAGGCGCTAAAAAGTCCTTCCAAAATCACATAGGTCGTCATGTTACAATTGAGTCAACAAAGGCCAACTACTGGAGAGAAACCGAGTGCTTTGACGCTCGCCGTTCGCCCCCACAGCCGTCCAGAGACTCGGGGGAGGCGTCCCCTGAAAGCTGGATTCCCACCGATCGTTTGTTTAAAATCTTAGCCCACTAGCTCAAAAGTAAGCGCTAAAAAGTCCTGCCAAAGTCACATAGGTCGTCATGTTACAATTTAGTCAATAAAAGCCTACTCCTGGAGCGAAACCGAGTGCTTTGACGCTCACCGTTCGGCCTCACGAGCTCCGAGAGGCTTGGAAGAGGCCTCCCTTGAAAGCTGGATTCCCAAGGCTTGTCTGTGTAAATTCCTAGCCCGCTAGGCAGAAACTAGGCGACCTAAAGTCATGCCGAAGTCAAATCGGTCGTCATGGTACTCGAGCGAAACTGAGTGCTTTAACGCTCGCCGCTCGGCCCCACAGCCGTCCAGAGACTCGGGGGAGGACTCCCCTGAAAGCTGGATTCGCACAGATAATTTGTTTAAAATCTTAGCCCACTAGCTCAAAAGTAAGCGCTAAAAAGTCCTGCCAAAATCACATAGGTCGTCATGTTACAATTTAGTCAATAAAGGCCTACTACTGGACCGAAACTGAGTGCTTTAACGCTCGCCACTCTGCCCCACAGCCGTCCAGAGACTCGGGGGAGGCGTCCTCTGAAAGCTGGATTCCCACCGATCGTTTGTTCAAAAATCTTCGCCCAGTAGCTGAAAAGTAGGCGCTAAAAAGTCCTGCCAAAATCACATAGGTCGTCATGTTACAATTTAGTCAATAAAGGCCTACTACTGGACCGAAACTGAGTGCTTTAACGCTCGCCGCTCGGCCCCACAGCCGTCCAGAGACTCGGGGGAGGCGTCCCCTGAAAGCTGGATTCCCACCGATCGTTTGTTTTAAATCTTAGCCCACTAGCTCAAAAGTAGGCGCTAAAAAGTCATGCCAAAGTCACATAGGTCGTCATGTTACAATTTAGTCAATAAAGGCCTACTACTGGAGCGAAAACGAGTGCTTTGACGCTCGCCGTTCGGCCCCACGACCTCCGAGAGGCTTGGAAGAGGCCTCCCCTGAAAGCTGGATTCCCACCGATCGTTTGTTTCAAATCTTCGCCCAGTAGATGAAAAGTAGGCGCTAAAAAGTCCTGCCAAAATCACATAGGTCGTCTTGTTACAATTTAGTCAATAAAGGCCAACTACTGGAGAGAAACCGAGTGCTTTGACGCTCGCCGTTCGCCCCCACAGCCGTCCAGAGACTCGGGGGAGGCCTCCCCTGAAAGCTGGATTCCCACCGATCGTTTGTTTAAAATCTTAGCCCACTAGCTCAAAAGTAAGCGCTAAAATGTCCTGCCAAAGTCACATAGGTCGTCATGTTATAATTTAGTCAATAAAAGCCTACTCCTGGAGCGAAACCGAGTGCTTTGACGCTCACCGTTTGGCCTCACGAGCTCCGAGAGGCTTGGAAGAGGCCTCCCTTGAAAGCTGGATTCCCAAGGCTTGTCTGTGTAAATTCCTAGCCCGCTAGGCAGAAACTAGGTGACCTAAAGTCGTGCCGAAGTCAAATCGGTCGTCATGGTACTCGAGCGAAACTGAGTGCTTTAACGCTAGCCGCTCGGCCCCACAGCCGTCCAGAGACTCGAGGGAGAACTCCCCTGAAAGCTGGATTCCCACCGATCGTTTGTTTCAAATCTTAGCGCACTACGTCAAAAGTAAGCGCTAAAAAGTCCTGCCAAAGTCACATAGGTTGTCATGTTACAATTTAGTCAATAAAGGCCTACTACTGTAGCGAAACCGAGTGCTTTGACAATCGCCGTTCGGGCCCACGACCTCCGAGAGGCTTGGAAGAGGCCTCCCCTGAAAGCTGGATTCCCACCGATCGTTTGCTTCAAATCTTAGCTCACTAGCTCAAAAGTAAGCGCTAAAAAGTCCTGCCAAAATCACAGAGGTCGTCATGTTAAAATTTAGTCAATAAAGGCCTACTACTGGAGAGAAACCGAGTGCTTTGACGCTCGCCGTTCGACCCCACAGCTGTCCAGAGACTCGGGGGAGGCCTCCCTTGAAAGCTGGATTCCCACCGATCGTTTTTTTCAAATCTTAGCCCACTAGCTCAAAAGTAAGCGCTATAACGTCCTGCCAAAGTCACATAGGTCGTCATGTTACAATTTAGTCAATAAAGGCCGACTACTGGAGCGAAACCGAGTGCTTTGACGCTCGCCGTTCGGCCCCACGACCTCTGAGAGGCTTGGAAGAGGCCTCCCCTGAAAGCTGGATTCCCAAAGATTATCTGTGTGAATTCCTAGCCCGCTAGGCTGAAATTAAGCGACCTAAAGTCGTGCCGAAGTCAAATCGGTCGTCATGGTACTCGAGCGAAACTGAGTGCTTTAACGCTCGCCGCTCGGCCCCACAGCCGTCCAGAGACTCGGGGGAGGACTCCCCTGAAAGCTGGATTCCCACCGATAATTTGTTTAAAATCTTAGCCCACTAGCTCAAAAGTAAGCGCTAAAAAGTCCTGCCAAAATCACATAGGTCGTCATGTTACAATTTAGTCAATAAAGGCCTACTACTGGACCGAAACTGAGTGCTTTAACGCTCGCCACTCTGCCCCACAGCCGTCCAGAGACTCGGGGGAGGCGTCCCCTGAAAGCTGGATTCCCACCGATCGTTTGTTTCAAATCTTAGCCCACTAGCTCAAAACTAGGCGCTAAAAAGTCATGCACAAGTCACATCGGTCGTCATGTTACAATTTAGTCAATAAAGGCCTACTACTGGAGCGAAAACGAGTGCTTTGACGCTCGCCGTTCGGCCCCACGACCTCCGAGAGGCTGGGAAGAGGCCTCCCCTGAAAGCTGGATTCCCACCGATCGTTTGTTTCAAATCTTCGCCCAGTAACTGAAAAGTAGGCGCTAAAAAGTCCTGCCAAAATCACATAGGTCGTCATGTTACAATTTAGTCAATAAAGGCCTCCTACTGGACCGAAACTGAGTGTATTAACGCTCGCCGCTCGGCCCCACAGCCGTCCAGAGACTCGGGGGAGGCCTCCCCTGAAAGCTGGATTCCCACCGATCGTTTGTTTCAAATCTTAGCTCACTAGCTTAAAGGTAAGCGCTAAAAAGTTCTGCCAAAATCACATAGGTCGTCATGTTACAATTTAGTCAATAAAAGCCTACTACTGGAGCGAAACCGAGTTCTTTGACGCTCACCGTTCGGCTTCACGAGCTCCGAGAGGCTTGGAAGAGGACCTCCCTTGAAAGCTGGATTCCCAAAGCCTGTCTGCGTAAATTCCTAGCCCGCTAGGCAGAAATTAGGTGACCTAAAGTCGTGCCGAAGTCAAATCGGTCGTCATGGTACTCGAGCGAAACTGAGTGCTTTAACGCTCGCCGCTCGGCCCCACAGCTGTCCAGAGACTCGGGGGAGCCCTCCCCTGAAAGCTGGATTCCCACCGATCGTTTGTTTCAAATCTTCGCCCAGTAGATGAAAAGTAGGCGCTAAAAAGTCCTTCCAAAATCACATAGGTCGTCATGTTACAATTGAGTCAACAAAGGCCAACTACTGGAGAGAAACCGAGTGCTTTGACGCTCGCCGTTCGCCCCCACAGCCGTCCAGAGACTCGGGGGAGGCGTCCCCTGAAAGCTGGATTCCCACCGATCGTTTGTTTCAAATCTTAGCCCACTAGCTCAAAATTAAGCGCTAAAAAGAACTGCCAAAGTCACATAGGTTGTCATGTTACAATTTAGTCAAGAATGGCCTAGTACTGGAGCGAAACCGAGTGCTTCGACGCTCGCCGTTCGGCCCCACGACCTCCGAGAGGCTTGGAAGAGGCCTCCCTTGAAAGCTGGATTCCCAAGGCTTGTCTGTGTGAAGTCCTAGCCCGCTCGGCTGAAATTAAGCGACCTAAAGTTGTGCCGAAGTCAAATCGGTCATCATGGTACTCGAGCGAAACTGAGTGCTTTAACGCTTGCCGCTCCGCCCCACAGCCGTCCAGAGACTCGGGGGAGGCCTCCCCTGAAAGCTGGATTCCCACCGATCGTTTGTTTCAAATCTTAGCCCACTAGCTCAAAAGTAAGCGCTAAAAAGTCCTGCCAAAGTCACATAGGTCGTCATGTTACAATTTAGTCAATAAAGGCCTACTACTGGAGCGAAACCGAGTGCTTTGACGCTCGCCGTTCGGCCCCACGACCTCTGAGAGGCTCGGAAGAGGCCTCCACTGAAAGCTGGATTCCCAAGGATTGTCTGTGTGAATTCCTAGCCCGCTAGGCTGAAATTAAGTGACCTAAAGTCGTGCCGAAGTCAAATCGGTCGTAATGGTATTCGAGCGAAACTGAGTGCTTTAACGCTCGCCACTCGGTCCCACAGCCGTCCAGAGACTTTGGGGAGGCCTCCCCTGAAAGCTGGATTCCCACCGATCGTTTGTTTCAAATCTTAGCCCACTAGCTCAAAAGTAAGCGCTAAAAAGTCCTGCCAAAGTCACATAGGTTGTCATGTTACAATTTAGTCAATAAAGGCCTAGTACTGGACCGAAACTGAGTGCTTTAACGCTCGCCGTTCGGCCCCACGACCTCTGAGAGGCTTGGAACAGGCCTCTCCTGAAAGCTGGATTCCCACCGATCGTTTGTTTTAAATCTTAGCCCACTAGCTCAAACGTAAGCGCTAAAAAGTCCTGCCAAAGTCACATAGGTAGTCATGTTACAATTTCGTCAATAAAGGCCTACTACTGGACCGAAACTGAGTGCTTTAACGCTCGCCGTTCGGCCCCACGACCTCTGAGAGGCTTGGAAGAGGCCTCCCCTGAAAGCTGGATTCCCACCGATCGTTTGTTTTAAATCTTAGCCCACTAGCTCAAACGTAAGCGCTAAAAAGTCCTGCCAAAATCACATAGGTCGTCATGTTACAATTTAGTCAATAAAGGCCTATTACTGGACCGAAACAGAGTGCTTTAACGCTCGCCGTTCGGCCCCACAGCTGTCCAGAGACTCGGGGGAGGCCTCCCCTGAAAGCTGGTTTCCCACCGATCGTTTGTTTCAAATCTTAGCCCACTAGTTCAAAAGTAGGCGCTAAAAAGTCCTGCCAAAGTCACATAGGTCGTCATGTTACAATTGAGTCAATAAAGGCCTACTACTGGGGAGAAACCGAGTGCTTTAACGCTCGCCGTTTGGCCCCACGACCTCTGAGAGGCTTGGAAGAGGCCTCCCCTGAAAGCTGGATTCCCACCGATCGTTTGTTTCAAATCTTAGCCCACTAGCTCAAAAGTAAGCGCCAAAAAGTCCTGCCAAAGTCACATAGGTCGTCATGTTACAATTTAGTGAATAAAGGCCTACTACTGGAGCGAAACCGAGTGCTTTAACGCTTGCCGCTCGGCCCCACAGCGGTCCAGAGACTCGGGGAGGCCTCCCCTGAAAGCTGGATTCCCAAGGCTTGTCTGTGTGAATTCCTAGCCCGCTCGGCTGAAATTAAGCGACCTAAAGTCGTGCCGAAGTCAAATCGGTCGTCATGGTACTCGAGCAAAACTGAGTGCTATAACGCTTGCCGCTCGGCCCCACAGCCGTCCAGAGACTCGGGGGAGGCCTCCCCTGAAAGCTGGATTCACACCGATCGTTTGTTTCAAATCTTAGCCCACTAGCTCAAAATGAAGCGCTAAAAAGAACTGCCAAAGTGACACAGGTTGTCATGTTACAATTTAGTCAATAAAGGCCTACTACTGGACCAAAACTGAGTGCTTTAACGCTCGCCGTTCGGCCCCACGACCTCTGAGAGGCTTGGAAGAGGCCTCCCCTGAAAGCTGGATTCCCACCGATCGTTTGTTTTAAATCTTAGCCCACTAGCTCAAACGTAAGCGCTAAAAAGTCCTGCCAAAGTCACATAGGTTGTCATGTTACAATTTAGTCAATAAAGGCCTACTACTGGAGCGAAACCGAGTGCTTCGACGCTCGCTGTTCGGCCCCACGAGCTCCAAGAGGCTTGGAAGAGGCCTCCCTTGAAAGCTGGATTCCCACGGCTTGTCTGTGTGAATTCCTAGCCCGCTCGGCTGAAATTAAGCGACCTAAAGTCGTGCCGAAGTCAAATCGGTCGTCATGGTACTCGAGCGAAACTGAGTGCTTTAACGCTCGCGCTCGGCCACACAGCTGTCCAGAGACTCGGGGGAGGCCTCCCCTGAAAGGTGGATTCCCACCGATCGTTTGTTTCAAATCTTAGCCCACTAGTTCAAAAGTAGGCGCTAAAAAGTCCTGCCAAAGTCACATAGATCGTCATGTTACAATTTAGTCAATAAAGGCCTACTACTGGGGAGAAACCGAGTGCTTTAACGCTCACCGTTCGGCCCCACGACCTCTGAGAGGCTTGGAAGAGGCCTCCCCTGAAAGCTGGATTCCCACTGATCGTTCGTTTTACATCTTAGCCCACTAGCTCAAACGTAAGCGCTAAAAAGTCCTGCCAAAATCACATAGGTCGTCATGTTACAATTTAGTCAATAAAGGCCTATTACTGGACCGAAACAGAGTGCTTTAACGCTCGCCGCTCGGCCTCACAGCTGTCCAGAGACTCGGGGGAGGCCTCCCCTGAAAGCTGGTTTCCCACCGATCGTTTGTTTCAAATCTTAGCCCACTAGTTCAAAAGTAGGCGCTAAAAAGTCCTGCCAAAGTCACATAGATCGTCATGTTACAATTTAGTCAATAAAGGCCTACTACTGGGGAGAAACCGAGTGCTTTGAAGCTCGCCGTTCGGCCCCACAGCCGTCCAGAGACTTGAGGGAGGCCTCCCCTGAAAGCTGAATTCCCACCGATCGTTTGTTTCAAATCTTAGCCCACTAGATCAAAGGTAAGCGCTAAAAAGTCCTGCCAAAGTCACATAGGTTGTTTTGTTACAATTTAGTCAATAAAGGCCTACTACTGGAGCGAAACAGAGTGCTTCGACGCTCGCCGTTCGGCCCCACGAGCTCCGAGAGGCTTAGAAGAGGCCTCCCTTGAAAGCTGGATTCCCACGGCTTGTCTGTGTGAATTCCTAGCCCGCTCGGCTGATATTAAGCGACCTAAAGTCGTGCCGAAGTCAAATCGGTCGTCATGGTACTCGAGCGAAACTGAGTGCTTTAACGCTCGCCGCTCGGCCACACAGCTGTCCAGAGACTCGGGGGAGGCCTCCCCTAAAAGCTGGATTCCCACCGATCGTTTGTTTCAAATCTTAGCCCACTAGCTCAAAAGTAAGCGCTAAAAAGTCCTGCCAAAATCACATAGGTTGTCATGTTACAATTTAGTCAAGAAAGGCCCACTACTGGAGCGAAACCGAGTGCTTCGACGCTCGCCGTTCGGCCCCACGACCTCCGAGAGGCTTGGAAGAGGCCTCCCTTGAAAGCTGGATTCCCAAGGCTTGTCTGTGTGAAGTCCTAGCCCGCTCGGCTGAAATTAAGCGACCTAAAGTTGTGCCGAAGTCAAATCGGTCATCATGGTACTCGAGCGAAACTGAGTGCTTTAACGCTTGCCGCTCGGCCCCACAGCCGTCCAGAGACTCGGGGGAGGCCTCCCCTGAAAGCTGGATTCCCATCGATCGTTTGTTCAAAATCTTAGCCCACTAGCTCAAAAGTAAGCGCTAAAAAGTCCTGCCAAAGTCACATAGGTCGTCATGTTACAATTTAGTGAATAAAGACCTACTACTGGAGCGAAACCGAGTGCTTTAACACTCGCCAATCGGTCCCACAGCCGTCCAGAGACTCGGGGGTGGCGTCCCCTGAAAGCTGGATTCCCACCGATCGTTTGTTTCAAATCTTAGCCCACTAGCTCAAAAGTGAGCGCTAAAAAGTCCTGCCAAAGTCACATAGGTCGTCATGTTACAATTTAGTCAATAAAGGCCTACTACTGGAGCGAAACCGAGTGCTTTGACGATCGCCGTTCGGCCCCACGACCTCTGAGAGGCTTGGAAGAGGCCTCCCCTGAAAGCTGGATTCTCAAGGATTGTATGTGTGAATTCCTAGCCCGCTAGGCTGAAATTAAGTCACCTAAAGTCGTGCCGAAGTCAAATCGGTCGTAATGGTATTAGAGCGAAACTGAGTGCTTTAACGCTCGCCACTCGGTCCCACAGCCGTCCAGAGACTCGGGGGAGGCCTCCCCTGAAAGCTGGATTCCCACCGATCGTTTGTTTCAAATCTTAGCCCACTAGCTCAAAAGTAAGCGCTAAAAAGTCCTGCCAAAGTCACATAGGTCGTCATGTTACAATTTAGTCCATAAAGGCCTACAACTGGAGCGAAACCGAGTGCTTTGACGCTCGCCGTTCGGCCCCACGACCTCTGAGAGGCTTGGAAGAGGCCTCCCCTGAAAGCTGGATTCCCACCGATCGTTTTTTTTCAAATCTTAGCCCACTAGTTCAAAAGTAGGCGCTAAAAAGTCCTGCCAAAGTCACATAGATCGTCATGTTACAATTTAGTCAATAAAGGCCTACTACTGGGGAGAAACCGAGTGCTTTGAAGCTCGCCGTTCGGCCCCACAGCCGTCCAGAGACTCGGGGGAGGCCTCCCCTGAAAGCTGGATTCCCACCGATCGTTTGTTTCAAATCATAGCCCACTAGCTCAAACGTAAGCGCTAAAAAGTCCTGCCAAAGTCACATAGGTTGTCATGTTACAATTTAGTCAAGAAAGGCCTACTACTGGAGCGAAACCGCGTACTTCGACGCTCGCCGTTCGGCCCCACGACCTCTGAGAGGCTTGGAAGAGGCCTCCCTTGAAAGCTGGATTCCCAAGGCTTGTCTGTGTGAAGTCCTAGCCCGCTCGGCTGAAATTAAGCGACCTAAAGTTGTGCCGAAGTCAAATCGGTCATCATGGTACTCGAGCGAAACTGAGTGCTTTAACGCTTGCTGCTCGGCTCCACAGCCGTCCAGAGACTCGGGGGAGGCCTCCCCTGAAAGCTGGATTCCCATCGATCGTGTGTTTCAAATCTTAGCCCACTAGCTCAAAAGTAAGCGCTAAAAAGTCCTGCCAAAGTCACATAGGTCGTCATGTTACAATTGAGTCAATAAAGGCCTACTATTGGAGCGAAACCGAGTGCTTTGACGCTCGCCGTTCGGCCCCACGACCTCTGAGAGGCTTGGAAGAGGCCTCCACTGAAAGCTGCATTCCCAAGGATTGTCTGTGTGAATTCCTAGCCCGCTAGGCTGAAATTAAGTGACCTAAAGTCGTGCCGAAGTCAAATCGGTCGTAATGGTATTCGAGCGAAACTGAGTGCTTTAACACTCGCCACTCGTTCCCACAGCCCTCCAGAGACTTGGGGGAGGCCTCCCCTGAAAGCTGGATTCCCACCGATCGTTTGTTTCAAATCTTAGCCCACTAGCTCAAAAGTAAGCGCTAAAAAGTCCTGCCAAAGTCACATAGGTTGTCATGTTACAATTTAGTCAATAAAGGCCTACTACTGGACCGAAACTGAGTGCTTTAACGCTCGCCGTTCGGCCCCACGACCTCTGAGAGGCTTGGAAGAGGCCTCCCCTGAAAGCTGGATTCCCACCGATCGTTTGTTTCAAATCTTAGCCCACTAGCTCAAAAGTAAGCGCTAAAAAGTCCTGCCAAAATCACATAGGTCGTCATGTTACAATTTAGTCAATAAAGGCCTATTACTGGACCGAAACAGAGTGCTTTAACGCTCGCCGCTCGGCCCCACAGCTGTCCAGAGACTCGGGGGAGGTCTCCCCTGAAAGCTGGTTTCGCACCGATCGTTTGTTTCAAATCTTAGCCCACTAGTTCAAAAGTAGGCTCTAAAAAGTCCTGCCAAAGTCACATAGATCTTCATGTTACAATTTAGTCAATAAAGGCCTACTACTGGGGAGAAACCGAGTGCTTTGAAGCTCGCCGTTCGGGCCCACAGCCGTCCAGAGACTTGGGGGAGGCCTCCCCTGAAAGCTGAATTCCCACCGATCGCTTGTTTCAAATCTTAGCCCACTAGATCAAAAGTAAGCGCTAAAATGTCCTGCCAAAGTCACATAGGTTGTCATGTTACAATTTAGTCAATAAAGGCCTACTACTGGAGCGAAACCGAGTGCTTCGACGCTCGCCGTTCGGCCCCACGAGCTCCGAGAGGCTTGGAAGAGGCCTCCCTTGAAAGCTGGATTCCCACGGCTTGTCTGTGTGAATTCCTAGCCCGCTCGGCTGAAATTAAGCGACCTAAAGTCGTGCCGAAGTCAAATCGGTCGTCATGGTACTCGAGCGAAACTGAGTGCTTTAACGCTCGCCGCTCGGCCACACAGCTGTCCAGAGACTCGGGGGAGGCCTCCCCTGAAAGGTGGATTCCCACCGATCGTTTGTTTCAAGTCTTAGCCCACTAGCTCAAAAGTAAGCGCTAAAAAGTCCTGCCAAACTCACATAGGTTGTCATGTTACAATTTAGTCAAGAAAGGCCTACTACTGGAGCGAAACCGAGTGCTTCGACGCTCGCCGTTCGGCCCCACGACCTCCGAGAGGCTTGGAAGAGGCCTCCCTTGAAAGCTGGATTCCCAAGGCTTGTCTGTGTGAATTCCTAGCCCGCTCGGCTGAAATTAAGCGACCTAAAGTCGTGCCGAAGTCAAATCGGTCGTCATGGTACTCGAGCGAAACTGAGTGCTTTAACGCTTGCCGCTCGGCCCCACAGCCGTCCAGAGACTCGGGAGAGGTCTCCCCTGAAAGCTGGATTCACACCGATCGTTTGTTTCAAATCTTAGCCCACTAGCTCAAAATTAAGCGCTAAAAAGAACTGCCAAAGTCACATAGGTTGTCATGTTACAATTTAGTCAAGAATGGCCTACTACTGGAGCGAAACCGAGTGCTTCGACGCTCGCCGTTCGGCCCCACGACCTCCGAGAGGCTTGGAAGAGGCCTCCCTTGAAAGCTGGATTCCCATGGCTTGTCTGTGTGAAGTCCTAGCCCGCTCGGCTGAAATTAAGCGACCTAAAGTTGTGCCGAAGTCAAATCGGTCATCATGGTACTCGAGCGAAACTGAGTGCTTTAACGCTTGCCGCTCCGCCCCACAGCCGTCCAGAGACTCGGGGGAGGCCTCCCCTGAAAGCCCACTAGCTCAAAAGTAAGCGCTAAAAAGTCCTGCCAAAGTCACATAGGTTGTCATGTTACAATTTAGTCAATAAAGGCCTACTACTGGACCGAAACTGAGTGCTTAAACGCTCGCCGTTCGGCCCCACGACCTCTGAGAGGCTTGGAAGAGGCCTCTCCTGAAAGCTGGATTCCCACCGATCGTTTGTTTTAAATCTTAGCCCACTAGCTCAAACGTAAGCGCTAAAAAGTCCTGCCAAAATCACATAGGTCGTCATGTTACAATTTAGTCAATAAAGGCCTATTACTGGACCGAAACAGAGTGCTTTAACGCTCGCCGCTCGGCCCCACAGCTGTCCAGAGACTCGGGGGAGGCCTCCCCTGAAAGCTGGTTTCCCACCGATCGTTTGTTTCAAATCTTAGCCCACTAGTTCAAAAGTAGGCGCTAAAAAGTCCTGCCAAAGTCACATAGATCGTCATGTTACAATTTAGTCAATAAAGGCCTACTACTGGGGAGAAACCGAGTGCTTTAACGCTCGCCGTTCGGCCCCACGACCTCTGAGAGGCTTGGAAGAGGCCTCCCCTGAAAGCTGGATTCCCACCAATCGTTTGTTTCAAATCTTAGCCCACTAGCTCAAAAGTAAGCGCTAAAAAGTCCTGCCAAAGTCACATAGGTCGTCATGTTACAATTTAGTGAATAAATGCCTACTACTGGAGCGAAACCGAGTTCTTTAACGCATGCCGCTCGGCCCCACAGCGGTCCAGAGACTCGGGGGAGGCCTCCCCTGAAAGATGGATTCCCACCGATCGTTTGTTTAAAATCTTAGCCCACTAGCTCAAAAGTAAGCGCTAAAAAGTCCTGCCAAAGTCACATAGGTCGTCATGTTACAATTTAGTCAATAAAGGCCTACTACTGGAGCGAAACCGAGTGCTTTGACGCTCGCCGTTCGGCCCCACGACCTCTGAGAGGCTTGGAAGAGGCCTCCACTGAAAGCTGGATTCCCAAGGATTGTCTGTTTGAATTCCTAGCCCGCTAGGCTTAAATTAAGTTACCTAAAGTCGTGCCGAAGTCAAATCGGTCGTAATGGTATTCGAGCGAAACTGAGTGCTTTAACGCTCGCCACTCGGTCCCACAGCCATCCAGAGACTTGGGGGAGGCCTCCCCTGAAAGCTGGATTCCCACCGATCGTTTGTTTCAAATCTTAGCCCACTAGCTCAAAAGTAGGCGCTAAAAAGTCCTGCCAAAGTCACATAGATCGTCATGTTACAATTTAGTCAATAAAGGCCTACTACTGGGGAGAAACCGAGTGCTTTAACGCTCGCCGTTCGGCCCCACGACCTCTGAGAGGCTTGGAAGAGGCCTCCCCTGAAAGCTGGATTCCCACCGATCGTTTGTTTTAAATCTTAGCCCACTAGCTCAAACGTAAGCGCTAAAAAGTCCTGCCAAAATCACATAGGTCGTCATGTTACAATTTAGTCAATAAAGGCCTATTACTGGACCGAAACAGAGTGCTGTAACGCTCGCCGTTCGGCCCCACAGCTGTCCAGAGACTCGGGGGAGGCCTCCCCTGAAAGCTGGTTTCCCACCGATCGTTTTTTTCAAATCTTAGCCCATTCGTTCAAAAGTACGCGCTAAAATGTCCTGCCAAAGTCACATAGATCGTCATGTTACAATTTAGTCAATAAAGGCCTACTACTGGGGAGAAACCTAGTGCTTTGAAGCTCGCCGCTCGGCCACACAGCTGTCCAGAGACTCGGGGGAGGCCATCCCTAAAAGCTGGATTCCCACCGATCGTTTGTTTCAAATCTTAGCCCACTAGCTCAAAAGTAAGCGCTAAAAAGTCCTGCCAAAGTCACATAGGTTGTCATGTTACAATTTAGTCAAGAAAGGCCTACTACTGGAGCGAAACAGAGTGCTTCGACGCTCGCCGTTCGGCCCCACGAGCTCCGAGAGGCTTAGAAGAGGCCTCCCTTGAAAGCTGGATTCCCACGGCTTGTCTGTGTGAATTCCTAGCCCGCTCGGCTGAAATTAAGCGACCTAAAGTTGTGCCGAAGTCAAATCGGTCATCATGGTACTCGAGCGAAACTGAGTGCTTTAACGCTTGCCGCTCGGCCCCACAGCCGTCCAGAGACTCGGGGGAGGCCTCCCCTGAAAGCTGGATTCCCATCGATCGTTTGTTCAAAATCTTAGCCCACTAGCTCAAAAGTAAGCGCTAAAAAGTCCTGCCAAAGTCACATAGGTCGTCATGTTACAATTTAGTGAATAAAGACCTACTACTGGAGCGAAACCGAGTGCTTTAACACTCGCCACTCGGTCCCACAGCCGTCCAGAGACTCGGGGGTGGCGTCCCCTGAAAGCTGGATTCCCACCGATCGTTTGTTTCAAATCTTAGCCCACTAGCTCAAAAGTGAGCGCTAAAAAGTCCTGCCAAAGTCACATAGGTCGTCATGTTACAATTTAGTCAATAAAGGCCTACTACTGGAGCGAAACCGAGTGCTTTGACGCTCGCCGTTCGGCCCCACGACCTCTGAGAGGCTTGGAAGAGGCCTCCCCTGAAAGCTGGATTCCCAAGGATTGTATGTGTGAATTCCTAGCCCGCTAGGCTGAAATTAAGTCACCTAAAGTCGTGCCGAAGTCAAATCGGTCGTAATGGTATTAGAGCGAAACTGAGTGCTTTAACGCTCGCCACTCGGTCCCACAGCCGTCCAGAGACTCGGGGGAGGCCTCCCCTGAAAGCTGGATTCCCACCGATCGTTTGTTTCAAATCTTAGCCCACTAGCTCAAAAGTAAGCGCTAAAAAGTCCTGCCAAAGTCACATAGGTCGTCATGTTACAATTTAGTCCATAAAGGCCTACAACTGGAGCGAAACCGAGTGCTTTGACGCTCGCCGTTCGGCCCCACGACCTCTGAGAGGCTTGGAAGAGGCCTCCCCTGAAAGCTGGATTCCCACCGATCGTTTTTTTCAAATCTTAGCCCACTAGTTTAAAAGTAGGCGCTAAAAAGTCCTGCCAAAGTCACATAGATCGTCATGTTACAATTTAGTCAATAAAGGCCTACTACTGGGGAGAAACCGAGTGCTTTGAAGCTCGCCGTTCGGCCCCACAGCCGTCCAGAGACTCGGGGGAGGCCTCCCCTGAAAGCTGGATTCCCACCGATCGTTTGTTTCAAATCATAGCCCACTAGCTCAAACGTAAGCGCTAAAAAGTCCTGCCAAAGTCACATAGGTTGTCATGTTACAATTTAGTCAAGAAAGGCCTACTACTGGAGCGAAACCGCGTACTTCGACGCTCGCCGTTCGGCCCCACGACCTCTGAGAGGCTTGGAAGAGGCCTCCCTTGAAAGCTGGATTCCCAAGGCTTGTCTGTGTGAAGTCCTAGCCCGCTCGGCTGAAATTAAGCGACCTAAAGTTGTGCCGAAGTCAAATCGGTCATCATGGTACTCGAGCGAAACTGAGTGCTTTAACGCTTGCCGCTCGGCCCCACAGCCGTCCAGAGACTCGGGGAGGCCTCCCTGAAAGCTGGATTCCCATCGATCGTGTGTTTCAAATCTTAGCCCACTAGCTCAAAAGTAAGCGCTAAAAAGTCCTGCCAAAGTCACATAGGTCGTCATGTTACAATTGAGTCAATAAAGGCCTACTATTGGAGCGAAACCGAGTGCTTTGACGCTCGCCGTTCGGCCCCACGACCTCTGAGAGGCTTGGAAGAGGCCTCCACTGAAAGCTGCATTCCCAAGGATTGTCTGTGTGAATTCCTAGCCCGCTAGGCTGAAATTAAGTGACCTAAAGTCGTGCCGAAGTCAAATCGGTCGTAATGGTATTCGAGCGAAACTGAGTGCTTTAACACTCGCCACTCGTTCCCACAGCCCTCCAGAGACTTGGGGGAGGCCTCCCCTGAAAGCTGGATTCCCACCGATCGTTTGTTTCAAATCTTAGCCCACTAGCTCAAAAGTAAGCGCTAAAAAGTCCTGCCAAAGTCACATAGGTTGTCATGTTACAATTTAGTCAATAAAGGGCTACTACTGGACCGAAACTGAGTGCTTTAACGCTCGCCGTTCGGCCCCACGACCTCTGAGAGGCTTGGAAGAGGCCTCCCCTGAAAGCTGGATTCCCACCGATCGTTTGTTTTAAATCTTAGCCCACTAGCTCAAACGTAAGCGCTAAAAGTCCTGCCAAAATCACATAGGTCGTCATGTTACAATTTAGTCAATAAAGGCCTATTACTGGACCGAAACAGAGTGCTTTAACGCTCGCCGTTCGGCCCCACAGCTGTCCAGAGACTCGGGGGAGGCCTCCCCTGAAAGCTGGTTTCCCACCGATCGTTTGTTTCAAATCTTAGCCCACTAGTTAAAAAGTAGGCGCTAAAAAGTCCTGCCAAAGTCACATAGGTCGTCATGTTACAATTAAGTCAATAAAGGCCTACTACTGGAGAGAAACCGAGTGCTTTAACGCTCGCCGTTTGGCCCCACGACCTCTGAGAGGCTTGGAAGAGGCCTCCCCTGAAAGCTGGATTCCCACCGATCGTTTGTTTCAAATCTTAGCCCACTAGCTCAAAAGTAAGCGCCAAAAAGTCCTGCCAAAGTCACATAGGTCGTCATGTTACAATTTAGTGAATAAAGGCCTACTACTGGAGCGAAACCGAGTGCTTTAACGCTTGCCGCTCGGCCCCACAGCGGTCCAGAGACTCGGGGGAGGCCTCCCCTGAAAGCTGGATTCCCAAGGCTTGTCTGTGTGAATTCCTAGCCCGCTCGGCTGAAATTAAGCGACCTAAAGTCGTGCCGAAGTCAAATCGGTCGTCATGGTACTCGAGCAAAACTGAGTGCTATAACGCTTGCCGCTCGGCCCCACAGCCGTCCAGAGACTCGGGGGAGGCCTCCCCTGAAAGCTGGATTCACACCGATCGTTTGTTTCAAATCTTAGCCCACTAGCTCAAAATGAAGCGCTAAAAAGAACTGCCAAAGTGACACAGGTTGTCATGTTACAATTTAGTCAATAAAGGCCTACTACTGGACCAAAACTGAGTGCTTTAACGCTCGCCGTTCGGCCCCACGACCTCCTGAGAGGCTTGGAAGAGGCCTCCCCTGAAAGCTGGATTCCCACCGATCGTTTGTTTTAAATCTTAGCCCACTAGCTCAAACGTAAGCGCTAAAAAGTCCTGCCAAAGTCACATAGGTTGTCATGTTACAATTTAGTCAATAAAGGCCTACTACTGGAGCGAAACCGAGTGCTTCGACGCTCGCCGTTCGGCCCCCACGAGCTCCAAGAGGCTTGGAAGAGGCCTCCCTTGAAAGCTGGATTCCCACGGCTTGTCTGTGTGAATTCCTAGCCCGCTCGGCTGAAATTAAGCGACCTAAAGTCGTGCCGAAGTCAAATCGGTCGTCATGGTACTCGAGCGAAACTGAGTGCTTTAACGCTCGCGCTCGGCCACACAGCTGTCCAGAGACTCGGGGGAGGCCTCCCCTGAAAGGTGGATTCCCACCGATCGTTTGTTTCAAATCTTAGCCCACTAGTTCAAAAGTAGGCGCTAAAAAGTCCTGCCAAAGTCACATAGATCGTCATGTTACAATTTAGTCAATAAAGGCCTACTACTGGGGAGAAACCGAGTGCTTTAACGCTCACCGTTCGGCCCCACGACCTCTGAGAGGCTTGGAAGAGGCCTCCCCTGAAAGCTGGATTCCCACTGATCGTTCGTTTTACATCTTAGCCCACTAGCTCAAACGTAAGCGCTAAAAAGTCCTGCCAAAATCACATAGGTCGTCATGTTACAATTTAGTCAATAAAGGCCTATTACTGGACCGAAACAGAGTGCTTTAACGCTCGCCCGCTCGGCCTCACAGCTGTCCAGAGACTCGGGGGAGGCCTCCCCTGAAAGCTGGTTTCCCACCGATCGTTTGTTTCAAATCTTAGCCCACTAGTTCAAAAGTAGGCGCTAAAAAGTCCTGCCAAAGTCACATAGATCGTCATGTTACAATTTAGTCAATAAAGGCCTACTACTGGGGAGAAACCGAGTGCTTTGAAGCTCGCCGTTCGGCCCCACAGCCGTCCAGAGACTTGAGGGAGGCCTCCCCTGAAAGCTGAATTCCCACCGATCGTTTGTTTCAAATCTTAGCCCACTAGATCAAAAGTAAGCGCTAAAAAGTCCTGCCAAAGTCACATAGGTTGTCATGTTACAATTTAGTCAATAAAGGCCTACTACTGGAGCGAAACAGAGTGCTTCGACGCTCGCCGTTCGGCCCCACGAGCTCCGAGAGGCTTAGAAGAGGCCTCCCTTGAAAGCTGGATTCCCACGGCTTGTCTGTGTGAATTCCTAGCCCGCTCGGCTGATATTAAGCGACCTAAAGTCGTGCCGAAGTCAAATCGGTCGTCATGGTACTCGAGCGAAACTGAGTGCTTTAACGCTCGCCGCTCGGCCACACAGCTGTCCAGAGACTCGGGGGAGGCCTCCCCTAAAAGCTGGATTCCCACCGATCGTTTGTTTCAAATCTTAGCCCACTAGCTCAAAAGTAAGCGCTAAAAAGTCCTGCCAAAATCACATAGGTTGTCATGTTACAATTTAGTCAAGAAAGGCCCACTACTGGAGCGAAACCGAGTGCTTCGACGCTCGCCGTTCGGCCCCACGACCTCCGAGAGGCTTGGAAGAGGCCTCCCTTGAAAGCTGGATTCCCAAGGCTTGTCTGTGTGAAGTCCTAGCCCGCTCGGCTGAAATTAAGCGACCTAAAGTTGTGCCGAAGTCAAATCGGTCATCATGGTACTCGAGCGAAACTGAGTGCTTTAACGCTTGCCGCTCGGCCCCACAGCCGTCCAGAGACTCGGGGGAGGCCTCCCCTGAAAGCTGGATTCCCATCGATCGTGTGTTTCAAATCTTAGCCCACTAGCTCAAAAGTAAGCGCTAAAAAGTCCTGCCAAAGTCACATAGGTCGTCATGTTACAATTGAGTCAATAAAGGCCTACTATTGGAGCGAAACCGAGTGCTTTGACGCTCGCCGTTCGGCCCCACGACCTCTGAGAGGCTTGGAAGAGGCCTCCACTGAAAGCTGCATTCCCAAGGATTGTCTGTGTGAATTCCTAGCCCGCTAGGCTGAAATTAAGTGACCTAAAGTCGTGCCGAAGTCAAATCGGTCGTAATGGTATTCGAGCGAAACTGAGTGCTTTAACACTCGCCACTCGTTCCCACAGCCCTCCAGAGACTTGGGGGAGGCCTCCCCTGAAAGCTGGATTCCCACCGATCGTTTGTTTCAAATCTTAGCCCACTAGCTCAAAAGTAAGCGCTAAAAAGTCCTGCCAAAGTCACATAGGTTGTCATGTTACAATTTAGTCAATAAAGGGCTACTACTGGACCGAAACTGAGTGCTTTAACGCTCGCCGTTCGGCCCCACGACCTCTGAGAGGCTTGGAAGAGGCCTCCCCTGAAAGCTGGATTCCCACCGATCGTTTGTTTCAAATCTTAGCCCACTAGCTCAAAAGTAAGCGCTAAAAAGTCCTGCCAAAATCACATAGGTCGTCATGTTACAATTTAGTCAATAAAGGCCTATTACTGGACCGAAACAGAGTGCTTTAACGCTCGCCGCTCGGCCCCACAGCTGTCCAGAGACTCGGGGGAGGTCTCCCCTGAAAGCTGGTTTCGCACCGATCGTTTGTTTCAAATCTTAGCCCACTAGTTCAAAAGTAGGCTCTAAAAAGTCCTGCCAAAGTCACATAGATCTTCATGTTACAATTTAGTCAATAAAGGCCTACTACTGGGGAGAAACCGAGTGCTTTGAAGCTCGCCGTTCGGGCCCACAGCCGTCCAGAGACTTGGGGGAGGCCTCCCCTGAAAGCTGAATTCCCACCGATCGCTTGTTTCAAATCTTAGCCCACTAGATCAAAAGTAAGCGCTAAAATGTCCTGCCAAAGTCACATAGGTTGTCATGTTACAATTTAGTCAATAAAGGCCTACTACTGGAGCGAAACCGAGTGCTTCGACGCTCGCCGTTCGGCCCCACGAGCTCCGAGAGGCTTGGAAGAGGCCTCCCTTGAAAGCTGGATTCCCACGGCTTGTCTGTGTGAATTCCTAGCCCGCTCGGCTGAAATTAAGCGACCTAAAGTCGTGCCGAAGTCAAATCGGTCGTCATGGTACTCGAGCGAAACTGAGTGCTTTAACGCTCGCCGCTCGGCCACACAGCTGTCCAGAGACTCGGGGGAGGCCTCCCCTGAAAGGTGGATTCCCACCGATCGTTTGTTTCAAGTCTTAGCCCACTAGCTCAAAAGTAAGCGCTAAAAAGTCCTGCCAAACTCACATAGGTTGTCATGTTACAATTTAGTCAAGAAAGGCCTACTACTGGAGCGAAACCGAGTGCTTCGACGCTCGCCGTTCGGCCCCACGACCTCCGAGAGGCTTGGAAGAGGCCTCCCTTGAAAGCTGGATTCCCAAGGCTTGTCTGTGTGAATTCCTAGCCCGCTCGGCTGAAATTAAGCGACCTAAAGTCGTGCCGAAGTCAAATCGGTCGTCATGGTACTCGAGCGAAACTGAGTGCTTTAACGCTTGCCGCTCGGCCCCACAGCCGTCCAGAGACTCGGGAGAGGTCTCCCCTGAAAGCTGGATTCACACCGATCGTTTGTTTCAAATCTTAGCCCACTAGCTCAAAATTAAGCGCTAAAAAGAACTGCCAAAGTCACATAGGTTGTCATGTTACAATTTAGTCAAGAATGGCCTACTACTGGAGCGAAACCGAGTGCTTCGACGCTCGCCGTTCGGCCCCACGACCTCCGAGAGGCTTGGAAGAGGCCTCCCTTGAAAGCTGGATTCCCAAGGCTTGTCTGTGTGAAGTCCTAGCCCGCTCGGCTGAAATTAAGCGACCTAAAGTTGTGCCGAAGTCAAATCGGTCATCATGGTACTCGAGCGAAACTGAGTGCTTTAACGCTTGCCGCTCCGCCCCACAGCCGTCCAGAGACTCGGGGGAGGCCTCCCCTGAAAGCCCACTAGCTCAAAAGTAAGCGCTAAAAAGTCCTGCCAAAGTCACATAGGTTGTCATGTTACAATTTAGTCAATAAAGGCCTACTACTGGACCGAAACTGAGTGCTTAAACGCTCGCCGTTCGGCCCCACGACCTCTGAGAGGCTTGGAAGAGGCCTCTCCTGAAAGCTGGATTCCCACCGATCGTTTGTTTTAAATCTTAGCCCACTAGCTCAAACGTAAGCGCTAAAAAGTCCTGCCAAAATCACATAGGTCGTCATGTTACAATTTAGTCCATAAAGGCCTATTACTGGACCGAAACAGAGTGCTTTAACGCTCGCCGCTCGGCCCCACAGCTGTCCAGAGACTCGGGGGAGGCCTCCCCTGAAAGCTGGTTTCCCACCGATCGTTTGTTTCAAATCTTAGCCCACTAGTTCAAAAGTAGGCGCTAAAAAGTCCTGCCAAAGTCACATAGATCGTCATGTTACAATTTAGTCAATAAAGGCCTACTACTGGGGAGAAACCGAGTGCTTTAACGCTCGCCGTTCGGCCCCACGACCTCTGAGAGGCTTGGAAGAGGCCTCCCCTGAAAGCTGGATTCCCACCAATCGTTTGTTTCAAATCTTAGCCCACTAGCTCAAAAGTAAGCGCTAAAAAGTCCTGCCAAAGTCACATAGGTCGTCATGTTACAATTTAGTGAATAAATGCCTACTACTGGAGCGAAACCGATTTCTTTAACGCATGCCGCTCGGCCCCACAGCGGTCCAGAGACTCGGGGGAGGCCTCCCCTGAAAGTTGGATTCCCACCGATCGTTTGTTTAAAATCTTAGCCCACTAGCTCAAAAGTAAGCGCTAAAAAGTCCTGCCAAAGTCACATAGGTCGTCATGTTACAATTTAGTCAATAAAGGCCTACTACTGGAGCGAAACCGAGTGCTTTGACGCTCGCCGTTCGGCCCCACGACCTCTGAGAGGCTTGGAAGAGGCCTCCACTGAAAGCTGGATTCCCAAGGATTGTCTGTGTGAATTCCTAGCCCGCTAGGCTTAAATTAAGTGACCTAAAGTCGTGCCGAAGTCAAATCGGTCGTAATGGTATTCGAGCGAAACTGAGTGCTTTAACGCTCGCCACTCGGTCCCACAGCCATCCAGAGACTTGGGGGAGGCCTCCCCTGAAAGCTGGATTCCCACCGATCGTTTGTTTCAAATCTTAGCCCACTAGCTCAAAAGTAGGCGCTAAAAAGTCCTGCCAAAGTCACATAGATCGTCATGTTACAATTTAGTCAATAAAGGCCTACTACTGGGGAGAAACCGAGTGCTTTAACGCTCGCCGTTCGGCCCCACGACCTCTGAGAGGCTTGGAAGAGGCCTCCCCTGAAAGCTGGATTCCCACCGATCGTTTGTTTTAAATCTTAGCCCACTAGCTCAAACGTAAGCGCTAAAAAGTCCTGCCAAAATCACATAGGTCGTCATGTTACAATTTAGTCAATAAAGGCCTATTACTGGACCGAAACAGAGTGCTGTAACGCTCGCCGTTCGGCCCCACAGCTGTCCAGAGACTCGGGGAGGCCTCCCCTGAAAGCTGGTTTCCCACCGATCGTTTTTTTCAAATCTTAGCCCACTCGTTCAAAAGTACGCGCTAAAATGTCCTGCCAAAGTCACATAGATCGTCATGTTACAATTTAGTCAATAAAGGCCTACTACTGGGGAGAAACCGAGTGCTTTGAAGCTCGCCGCTCGGCCACACAGCTGTCCAGAGACTCGGGGGAGGCCATCCCTAAAAGCTGGATTCCCACCGATCGTTTGTTTCAAATCTTAGCCCACTAGCTCAAAAGTAAGCGCTAAAAAGTCCTGCCAAAGTCACATAGGTTGTCATGTTACAATTTAGTCAAGAAAGGCCCACTACTGGAGCGAAACCGAGTGCTTCGACGCTCGCCGTTCGGCCCCACGAGCTCCGAGAGGCTTAGAAGAGGCCTCCCTTGAAAGCTGGATTCCCACGGCTTGTCTGTGTGAATTCCTAGACCGCTCGGCTGAAATTAAGCGACCTAAAGTCGTGCCGAAGTCAAATCGGTCGTCATGGTACTCGAGCGAAACTGAGTGCTTTAACGCTCGCCGCTCGGCCACACAGCTGTCCAGAGACTCGGGGGAGGCCTCCCCTGAAAGCTGGATTCCCACCGATCGTTTGTTTCAAATCATAGCCCACTAGCTCAAAAGTAAGCGCTAAAAAGTCCTGCCAAAGTCACATAGGTTGTCATGTTACAATTTAGTCAAGAAAGGCCTACTACTGGAGCGAAACCGCGTGCTTCGACGCTCGCCTTTCGGCCCCACGACCTCCGAGAGGCTTGGAAGAGGCCTCCCTTGAAAGCTGGATTCCCAAGGCTTGTCTGTGTGAAGTCCTAGCCCGCTCGGCTGAAATTAAGCGACCTAAAGTTGTGCCGAAGTCAAATCGGTCATCATGGTACTCGAGCGAAACTGAGTGCTTTAACGCTTGCCGCTCGGCCCCACAGCCGGCCAGAGACTCGGGGGAGGCCTCCCCTGAAAGCTGGATTCCCATCGATCGTGTGTTTCAAATCTTAGCCCACTAGCTCAAAAGTAAGCGCTAAAAAGTCCTGCCAAAGTCACATAGGTCGTCATGTTACAATTTAGTGAATAAAGGCCTACTACTGGAGCGAAACCGAGTGCTTTAACGCTTGCCGCTCGGCCCCACAGCGGTCCAGAGACTTGGGGGAGGCCTCCCCTGAAAGCTGGATTCCCACCGATCGTTTGTTTCACATCATAGCCCACTAGCTCAAAAGTAAGCGCTAAAAAGTCCTGCCAAAGTCACATAGGTTGTCATGTTACAATTTAGTCAAGAAAGGCCTACTACTGGAGCGAAACCGCGTGCTTCGACGCTCGCCGTTCGGCCCCACGACCTCTGAGAGGCTTGGAAGAGGCCTCCACTGAAAGCTGGATTCCCAAGGATTGTCTGTGTGAATTCCTAGCCCGCTAGGCTGAAATTAAGTGACCTAAAGTCGTGCCGAAGTCAAATCGGTCGTAATGGTATTCGAGCGAAACTGAGTGCTTTAACACTCGCCACTCGGTCCCACAGCCGTCCAGAGACTTGGGGGAGGCCTCCCCTGAAAGCTGGATTCCCACCGATCGTTTGTTTCAAATCTTAGCCCACTAGATCAAAAGTAAGCGCTAAAAAGTCCTGCCAAAGTCACATAGGTTGTCATGTTACAATTTAGTCAATAAAGGCCTACTACTGGAGCGAAACCGAGTGCTTCGACGCTCGCCGTTCGGCCCCACGAGCTCCGAGAGGCTTGGAAGAGGCCTCCCTTGAAAGCTGGATTCCCACGGCTTGTCTGTGTGAATTCCTAGCCTGCTCGGCTGAAATTAAGCAACCTAAAGTCGTGCCGAAGTCAAATCGGTCGTCATGGTACTCGAGCGAAACTGAGTGCTTTAACGCTCGCCGCTCGGCCACACAGCTGTCCAGAGACTCGGGGGAGGCCTCCCCTAAAAGCTGGATTCCCACCGATCGTTTGTTTCAAATCTTAGCCCACTAGCTCAAAAGTAAGCGCTAAAAAGTCCTGCCAAAGTCACATAGGTTGTCATGTTACAATTTAGTCAAGAAAGGCCTACTACTGGAGCGAAACAGAGTGCTTCGACGCTCGCCGTTCGGCCCCACGAGCTCCGAGAGGCTTAGAAGAGGCCTCCCTTGAAAGCTGGATTCCCACGGCTTGTCTGTGTGAATTCCTAGCCCGCTCGGCTGATATTAAGCGACCTAAAGTCGTGCCGAAGTCAAATCGGTCGTCATGGTACTCGAGCGAAACTGAGTGCTTTAACGCTCGCCGCTCGGCCACACAGCTGTCCAGAGACTCGGGGGAGGCCTCCCCTAAAAGCTGGATTCCCACCGATCGTTTGTTTCAAATCTTAGCCCACTAGCTCAAAAGTAAGCGCTAAAAAGTCCTGCCAAAATCACATAGGTTGTCATGTAACAATTTAGTCAAGAAAGGCCTACTACTGGAGCGAAACCGAGTGCTTCGACGCTCGCCGTTCGGCCCCACGACCTCCGAGAGGCTTGGAAGAGGCCTCCCTTGAAAGCTGGATTCCCAAGGCTTGTCTGTGTGAAGTCCTAGCCCGCTCGGCTGAAATTAAGCGACCTAAAGTCGTGCCGAAGTCAAATCGGTCATCATGGTACTCGAGCGAAACTGAGTGCTTTAACGCTTGCCGCTCGGCCCCACAGCCGTCCAGAGACTCGGGGGAGGCCTCCCCTGAAAGCTGGATTCCCATGGATCGTTTGTTCAAAATCTTAGCCCACTAGCTCAAAAGTGAGCGCTAAAAAGTCCTGCCAAAGTCACATAGGTCGTCATGTTACAATTTAGTCAATAAAGGCCTACTACTGGAGCGAAACCGAGTGCTTTGACGCTCGCCGTTCGGCCCCACGACCTCTGAGAGGCTTGGAAGAGGCCTCCCCTGAAAGTTGGATTCCCAAGGATTGTATGTGTGAATTCCTAGCCCGCTAGGCTGAAATTAAGTCACCTAAAGTCGTGCCGAAGTCAAATCGGTCGTAATGGTATTAGAGCGAAACTGAGTGCTTTAACGCTCGCCACTCGGTCCCACAGCCGTCCAGAGACTCGGGGGAGGCCTCCCCTGAAAGCTGGATTCCCACCGATCGTTTGTTTCAAATCTTAGCCCACTAGCTCAAAAGTAAGCGCTAAAAAGTCCTGCCAAAGTCACATAGGTCGTCATGTTACAATTTAGTCCATAAAGGCCTACAACTGGAGCGAAACCGAGTGCTTTGACTCTCGCCGTTCGGCCCCACAGCTGTCCAGAGACTCGGGGGAGGCCTCCCCTGAAAGCTGGTTTCCCACCGATCGTTTGTTTCAAATCTTAGCCCACTAGTTCAAAAGTAGGCGCTAAAAAGTCCTGCCAAAGTCACATAGGTCGTCATGTTACAATTGAGTCAATAAAGGCCTACTACTGGGGAGAAACCGAGTGCTTTAACGCTCGCCGTTCGGCCCCACGACCTCTGAGAGACTTGGAAGAGGCCTCCCCTGAAAGCTGGATTCCCACCGATCGTTTGTTTCAAATCTTAGCCCACTAGCTCATAAGTAAGCGCTAAAAAGTCCTGCCAAAGTCACATAGGTCGTCATGTTACAATTTAGTGAATAAAGGCCTACTACTGGAGCGAAACCGAGTGCTTTAACGCTTGCCGCTCGGCCCCACAGCGGTCCAGAGACTCGGGGGAGGCCTCCCCTGAAAGCTGGATTCCCACCGATCGTTTGTTTCAAATCTTAGCCCACTAGCTCAAAAGTAAACGCTAAAAAGTCCTGCCAAAGTCACATAGGTCGTCATGTTACAATTTAGTCAATAAAGGCCTACTACTGGAGCGAAACCGAGTGCTTTGACGCTCGCCGTTCGGCCCCACGACCTCTGAAAGGCTTGGAAGAGGCCTCCACTGAAAGCTGGATTCCCAAGGATTGTCTGTGTGAATTCCTAGCCCGCTAGGCTGAAATTAAGCGACCTAAAGTCGTGCCGAAGTCAAATCGGTCGTAATGGTATTCGAGTGAAACTGAGTGCTTTAACACTCGCCACTCGGTCCCACAGCCGTCCAGAGACTTGGGGGAGGCCTCCCCTGAAAGCTGGATTCCCACCGATCGTTTGTTTCAAATCTTAGCCCACTAGATCAAAAGTAAGCGCTAAAAAGTCCTGCCAAAGTCACATAGGTTGTCATGTTACAATTTAGTCAATAAAGGCCTACTACTGGAGCGAAACCGAGTGCTTCGACGCTCGCCGTTCGGCCCCACGAGCTCCGAGAGGCTTGGAAGAGGCCTCCCTTGAAAGCTGGATTCCCACGGCTTGTCTGTGTGAATTCCTAGCCCGCTCGGCTGAAATTAAGCAACCTAAAGTCGTGCCGAAGTCAAATCGGTCGTCATGGTACTCGAGCGAAACTGAGTGCTTTAACGCTCGCCGCTCGGCCACACAGCTGTCCAGAGACTCGGGGGAGGCCATCCCTAAAAGCTGGATTCCCACCGATCGTTTGTTTCAAATCTTAGCCCACTAGTTCAAAAGTAGGCGCTAAAAAGTCCTGCCAAAGTCACATAGATCGTCATGTTACAATTTAGTCAATAAAGGCCTACTACTGGGGAGAAACCGAGTGCTTTAACGCTCACCGTTCGGCCCCACGACCTCTGAGAGGCTTGGAAGAGGCCTCCCCTGAAAGCTGGATTCCCACTGATCGTTCGTTTTACATCTTAGCCCACTAGCTCAAACGTAAGCGCTAAAAAGTCCTGCCAAAATCACATAGGTCGTCATGTTACAATTTAGTCAATAAAGGCCTATTACTGGACCGAAACAGAGTGCTTTAACGCTCGCCGCTCGGCCTCACAGCTGTCCAGAGACTCGGGGGAGGCCTCCCCTGAAAGGTGGATTCCCACCGATCGTTTGTTTCAAATCTTAGCCCACTAGTTCAAAAGTAGGCGCTAAAAAGTCCTGCCAAAGTCACATAGGTTGTCATGTTACAATTTAGTCAATAAAGGCCTACTACTGGAGCGAAACAGAGTGCTTCGACGCTCGCCGTTCGGCCCCACGACCTCTGAGAGGCTTGGAAGAGGCCTCCCCTGAAAGCTGGATTCCCACCGATCGTTTGTTTCAAATCTTAGCCCACTAGCTCAAAAGTAAGCGCTAAAAAGTCCTGCCAAAGTCACATAGGTCGTCATGTTACAATTTAGTGAATAAATGCCTACTACTGGAGCGAAACCGAGTGCTTTAAAGCATGCCGCTCGGCCCCACAGCGGTCCAGAGACTCGGGGGAGGCCTCCCCTGAAAGTTCGATTCCCACCGATCGTTTGTTTAAAATCTTAGCCCACTAGCTCAAAAGTAAGCGCTAAAAAGTCCTGCCAAAGTCACATAGGTCGTCATGTTACAATTTAGTCAAGAAAGGCCTACTACTGGAGCGAAACCGAGTGCTTCGACGCTCGCCGTTCGGCCCCACGACCTCCGAGAGGCTTGGAAGAGGCCTCCCTTGAAAGCTGGAGTCCCAAGGCTTGTCTGTGTGAAGTCCTAGCCCGCTCGGCTGAAATTAAGCGACCTAAAGTTGTGCCGAAGTCAAATCGGTCATCATGGTACTCGAGCGAAACTGAGTGCTTTAACACTTGCCGCTCGGCCCCACAGCCGTCCAGAGACTCGGGGGAGGCCTCCCCTGAAAGCTGGATTCCCATCGATCGTTTGTTCAAAATCTTAGCCCACTAGCTCAAAAGTAAGCGCTAAAAAGTCCTGCCAAAGTCACATAGGTCGTCATGTTACAATTTAGTGAATAAAGACCTACTACTGGAGCGAAACCGTGTGCTTTAACACTCGCCACTCGGTCCCACAGCCGTCCAGAGACTCGGGGGTGGCGTCCCCTGAAAGCTGGATTCCCACCGATCGTTTGTTTCAAATCATAGCCCACTAGCTCAAAAGTAAGCGCTAAAAAGTCCTGCCAAAGTCACATAGGTTGTCATGTTACAATTTAGTCAAGAAAGGCCTACTACTGGAGCGAAACCGCGTGCTTCGACGCTCGCCGTTCGGCCCCACGACCTCTGAGAGGCTTGGAAGAGGCTTCCACTGAAAGCTGGATTCCCAAGGATTGTCTGTGTGAATTCCTAGCCCGCTAGGCTGAAATTAAGTGACCTAAAGTCGTGCCGAAGTCAAATCGGTCGTAATGGTATTCGAGCGAAACTGAGTGCTTTAACACTCGCCACTCGGTCCCACAGCCGTCCAGAGACTTGGGGGAGGCCTCCCCTGAAAGCTGGATTCCCACCGATCGTTTGTTTCAAATCTTAGCCCACTAGATCAAAAGTAAGCGCTAAAAAGTCCTGCCAAAGTCACATAGGTTGTCATGTTACAATTTAGTCAATAAAGGCCTACTACTGGAGCGAAACCGAGTGCTTCGACGCTCGCCGTTCGGCCCCACGAGCTCCGAGAGGCTTGGAAGAGGCCTCCCTTGAAAGCTGGATTCCCACGGCTTGTCTGTGTGAATTCCTAGCCCGCTCGGCTGAAATTAAGCAACCTAAAGTCGTGCCGAAGTCAAATCGGTCGTCATGGTACTCGAGCGAAACTGAGTGCTTTAACGCTCGCCGCTCGGCCACACAGCTGTCCAGAGACTCGGGGGAGGCCTCCCCTAAATGCTGGATTCCCACCGATCGTTTGTTTCAAATCTTAGCCCACTAGCTCAAAAGTAAGCGCTAAAAAGTCCTGCAAAGTCACATAGGTTGTCATGTTACAATTTAGTCAAGAAAGGCCTACTACTGGAGCGAAACAGAGTGCTTCGACGCTCGCCGTTCGGCCCCACGAGCTCCGAGAGGCTTAGAAGAGGCCTCCCTTGAAAGCTGGATTCCCACGGCTTGTCTGTGTGAATTCCTAGCCCGCTCGGCTGATATTAAGCGACCTAAAGTCGTGCCGAAGTCAAATCGGTCGTCATGGTACTCGCGCGAAACTGAGTGCTTTAACGCTCGCCGCTCGGCCACACAGCTGTCCAGAGACTCGGGGGAGGCCTCCCCTAAAAGCTGGATTCCCACCGATCGTTTGTTTCAAATCTTAGCCCACTAGCTCAAAAGTAAGCGCTAAAAAGTCCTGCCAAAATCACATAGGTTGTCATGTAACAATTTAGTCAAGAAAGGCCTACTACTGGAGCGAAACCGAGTGCTTCGAAGCTCGCCGTTCGGCCCCACGACCTCCGAGAGGCTTGGAAGAGGCCTCCCTTGAAAGCTGGATTCCCAAGGCTTGTCTGTGTGAAGTCCTAGCCCGCTCGGCTGAAATTAAGCGACCTAAAGTCGTGCCGAAGTCAAATCGGTCATCATGGTACTCGAGCGAAACTGAGTGCTTTAACGCTTGCCGCTCGGCCCCACAGCCGTCCAGAGACTCGGGGGAGGCCTCCCCTGAAAGCTGGATTCCCATCGATCGTTTGTTCAAAATCTTAGCCCACTAGCTCAAAAGTGAGCGCTAAAAAGTCCTGCCAAAGTCACATAGGTCGTCATGTTACAATTTAGTCAATAAAGGCCTACTACTGGAGCGAAAACCGAGTGCTTTGACGCTCGCCGTTCGGCCCCACGACCTCTGAAAGGCTTGGAAGAGGCCTCCCCTGAAAGCTGGATTCCCAAGGATTGTATGTGTGAATTCCTAGCCCGCTAGGCTGAAATTAAGTCACCTAAAGTCGTGCCGAAGTCAAATCGGTCGTAATGGTATTAGAGCGAAACTGAGTGCTTTAACGCTCGCCACTCGGTCCCACAGCCGTCCAGAGACTCGGGGGAGGCCTCCCCTGAAAGCTGGATTCCCACCGATCGTTTCTTTCAAATCTTAGCCCACTAGCTCAAAAGTAAGCGCTAAAAAGTCCTGCCAAAGTCACATAGGTCGTCATGTTAGAATTTAGTCCATAAAGGCCTACAACTGGAGCGAAATCGAGTGCTTTGACGCTCGCCGTTCGGCCCCACAGCTGTCCAGAGACTCGGGGGAGGCCTCCCCTGAAAGCTGGTTTCCCACCGATCGTTTGTTTCAAATCTTAGCCCACTAGTTCAAAAGTAGGCGCTAAAAAGTCCTGCCAAAGTCACATAGGTCGTCATGTTACAATTGAGTCAATAAAGGCCTACTACTGGGGAGAAACCGAGTGCTTTAACGCTCGCCGTTCGGCCCCACGACCTCTGAGAGGCTTGGAAGAGGCCTCCCCTGAAAGCTGGATTCCCACCGATCGTTTGTTTCAAATCTTAGCCCACTAGCTCAAAAGTAAGCGCTAAAAAGTCCTGCCAAAGTCACATAGGTCGTCATGTTACAATTTAGTGAATAAAGGCCTACTACTGGAGCGAAACCGAGTGCTTTAACGCTTGCCGCTCGGCCCCACAGCGGTCCAGAGACTCGGGGGAGGCCTCCCCTGAAAGCTGGATTCCCACCTATCGTTTGTTTCAAATCTTAGCCCACTAGCTCAAAAGTAAGCGCTAAAAAGTCCTGCCAAAATCACATAGGTTGTCATGTAACAATTTAGTCAAGAAAGGCCTACTACTGGAGCGAAACCGAGTGCTTCGACGCTCGCCGTTCGGCCCCACGACCTCCGAGAGGCTTGGAAGAGGCCTCCCTTGAAAGCTGGATTCCCAAGGCTTGTCTGTGTGAAGTCCTAGCCCGCTCGGCTGAAATTAAGCGACCTAAAGTCGTGCCGAAGTCAAATCGGTCATCATGGTACTCGCGCGAAACTGAGTGCTTTAACGCTCGCCGCTCGGCCACACAGCTGTCCAGAGACTCGGGGGAGGCCTCCCCTGAAAGCTGGATTCCCACCGATCGTTTGTTTCAAATCTTAGCCCACTAGCTCAAAAGTAAGCGCTAAAAAGTCCTGCCAAAATCACATAGGTTGTCATGTAACAATTTAGTCAAGAAAGGCCTACTACTGGAGCGAAACCGAGTGCTTCGACGCTCGCCGTTCGGCCCCACGACCTCCGAGAGGCTTGGAAGAGGCCTCCCTTGAAAGCTGGATTCCCAAGGCTTGTCTGTGTGAAGTCCTAGCCCGCTCGGCTGAAATTAAGCGACCTAAAGTCGTGCCGAAGTCAAATCGGTCATCATGGTACTCGAGCGAAACTGAGTGCTTTAACGCTTGCCGCTCGGCCCCACAGCCGTCCAGAGACTCGGGGGAGGCCTCCCCTGAAAGCTGGATTCCCATCGATCGTTTGTTCAAAATCTTAGCCCACTAGCTCAAAAGTGAGCGCTAAAAAGTCCTGCCAAAGTCACATAGGTCGTCATGTTACAATTTAGTCAATAAAGGCCTACTACTGGAGCGAAACCGAGTGCTTTGACGCTCGCCGTTCGGCCCCACGACCTCTGAAAGGCTTGGAAGAGGCCTCCCCTGAAAGCTGGATTCCCAAGGATTGTATGTGTGAATTCCTAGCCCGCTAGGCTGAAATTAAGTCACCTAAAGTCGTGCCGAAGTCAAATCGGTCGTAATGGTATTAGAGCGAAACTGAGTGCTTTAACGCTCGCCACTCGGTCCCACAGCCGTCCAGAGACTCGGGGGAGGCCTCCCCTGAAAGCTGGATTCCCACCGATCGTTTCTTTCAAATCTTAGCCCACTAGCTCAAAAGTAAGCGCTAAAAAGTCCTGCCAAAGTCACATAGGTCGTCATGTTAGAATTTAGTCCATAAAGGCCTACAACTGGAGCGAAATCGAGTGCTTTGACGCTCGCCGTTCGGCCCCACAGCTGTCCAGAGACTCGGGGGAGGCCTCCCCTGAAAGCTGGTTTCCCACCGATCGTTTGTTTCAAATCTTAGCCCACTAGTTCAAAAGTAGGCGCTAAAAAGTCCTGCCAAAGTCACATAGGTCGTCATGTTACAATTGAGTCAATAAAGGCCTACTACTGGGGAGAAACCGAGTGCTTTAACGCTCGCCGTTCGGCCCCACGACCTCTGAGAGGCTTGGAAGAGGCCTCCCCTGAAAGCTGGATTCCCACCGATCGTTTGTTTCAAATCTTAGCCCACTAGCTCAAAAGTAAGCGCTAAAAAGTCCTGCCAAAGTCACATAGGTCGTCATGTTACAATTTAGTGAATAAAGGCCTACTACTGGAGCGAAACCGAGTGCTTTAACGCTTGCCGCTCGGCCCCACAGCGGTCCAGAGACTCGGGGGAGGCCTCCCCTGAAAGCTGGATTCCCACCTATCGTTTGTTTCAAATCTTAGCCCACTAGCTCAATAGTAAGCGCTAAAAAGTCCTGCCAAAGTCACATAGGTCGTCATGTTACAATTTAGTCAATAAAGGCCTACTACTGGAGCGAAACCGAGTGCTTTGACGCTCGCCGTTCGGCCCCACGACCTCTGAGAGGCTTGGAAGAGGCCTCCACTGAAAGCTGGATTCCCAAGGATTGTCTGTGTGAATTCCTAGCCCGCTAGGCTTAAATTAAGCGACCTAAAGTCGTGCCGAAGTCAAATCGGTCGTAATGGTATTCGAGTGAAACTGAGTGCTTTAACACTCGCCACTCGGTCCCACAGCCGTCCAGAGACTTGGGGGAGGCCTCCCCTGAAAGCTGGATTCCCACCGATCGTTTGTTTCAAATCTTAGCCCACTAGATCAAAAGTAAGCGCTAAAAAGTCCTGCCAAAGTCACATAGGTTGTCATGTTACAATTTAGTCAATAAAGGCCTACTACTGGAGCGAAACCGAGTGCTTCGACGCTCGCCGTTCGGCCCCACGAGCTCCGAGAGGCTTGGAAGAGGCCTCCCTTGAAAGCTGGATTCCCACGGCTTGTCTGTGTGAATTCCTAGCCCGCTCGGCTGAAATTAAGCAACCTAAAGTCGTGCCGAAGTCAAATCGGTCGTCATGGTACTCGAGCGAAACTGAGTGCTTTAACGCTCGCCGCTCGGCCACACAGCTGTCCAGAGACTCGGGGGAGGCCATCCCTAAAAGCTGGATTCCCACCGATCGTTTGTTTCAAATCTTAGCCCACTAGCTCAAAAGTAAGCGCTAAAAAGTCCTGCCAAAGTCACATAGGTCGTCATGTTACAATTTAGTCAATAAAGGCCTACTACTGGAGCGAAACCGAGTGCTTCGACGCTCGCCGTTCGGCCCCACGAGCTCCGAGAGGCTTGGAAGAGGCCTCCCTTGAAAGCTGGATTCCCACGGCTTGTCTGTGTGAATTCCTAGCCCGCTCGGCTGAAATTAAGCAACCTAAAGTCGTGCCGAAGTCAAATCGGTCGTCATGGTACTCGAGCGAAACTGAGTGCTTTAACGCTCGCCGCTCGGCCACACAGCTGTCCAGAGACTCGGGGGAGGCCATCCCTAAAAGCTGGATTCCCACCGATCGTTTGTTTCAAATCTTAGCCCACTAGCTCAAAAGTAAGCGCTAAAAAGTCCTGCCAAAGTCACATAGGTTGTCATGTTACAATTTAGTCAAGAAAGGCCTACTATTGGAGCGAAACCGAGTGCTTCGACGCTCGCCGTTCGGCCCCACGACCTCCGAGAGGCTTGGAAGAGGCCTCCCTTGAAAGCTGGATTCCCAAGGCTTGTCTGTGTGAAGTCCTAGCCCGCTCGGCTGAAATTAAGCGACCTAAAGTTGTGCCGAAGTCAAATCGGTCATCATGGTACTCGAGCGAAACTGAGTGCTTTAACGCTTGCCGCTCGGCCCCACAGCCGTCCAGAGACTCGGGGGAGGCCTCCCCTGAAAGCTGGATTCCCATCGATCGTTTGTTCAAAATCCTAGCCCAGTAGCTCAAAAGTAAGCGCTAAAAAGTCCTGCCAAAGTCACATAGGTCGTCATGTTACAATTTAGTGAATAAAGACCTACTACTGGAGCGAAACCGAGTGCTTTAACACTCGCCACTCGGTCCCACAGCCGTCCAGAGACTCGGGGGTGGCGTCCCCTGAAAGCTGGATTCCCACCGATCGTTTGTTTCAAATCTTAGCCCACTAGCTCAAAAGTGAGCGCTAAAAAGTCCTGCCAAAGTCACATAGGTCGTCATGTTACAATTTAGTCAATAAAGGCCTACTACTGGAGCGAAACCGAGTGCTTTGACGCTCGCCGTTCGGCCCCACGACCTCTGAGAGGCTTGGAAGAGGCCTCCCCTGAAAGCTGGATTCCCAAGGATTGTATGTGTGAATTCCTAGCCCGCTAGACTGAAATTAAGTCACCTAAAGTCGTGCCGAAGTCAAATCGGTCGTAATGGTATTAGAGCGAAACTGAGTGCTTTAACGCTCGCCACTCGGTCCCACAGCCGTCCAGAGACTTGGGGGAGGCCTCCCCTGAAAGCTGGATTCCCACCGATCGTTTGTTTCAAATCTTAGCCCACTAGCTCAAAAGTAAGCGCTAAAAAGTCCTGCCAAAATCACATAGGTCGTCATGTTACAATTTAGTCAATAAAGGCCTATTACTGGACCGAAACAGAGTGCTGTAACGCTCGCCGTTCGGCCCCACAGCTGTCCAGAGACTCGCGGGAGGCCTCCCCTGAAAGCTGGTTTCCCACCGATCGTTTTTTTTCAAATCTTAGCCCACTCGTTCAAAAGTACGCGCTAAAATGTCCTGCCAAAGTCACATAGATCGTCATGTTACAATTTAGTCAATAAAGGCCTACTACTGGGGAGAAACCGAGTGCTTTGAAGCTCGCCGTTCGGCCCCACAGCCGTCCAGAGACTTGGGGGAGGCCTCCCCTGAAAGCTGAATTCCCACCGATCGTTTGTTTCAAATCTTAGCCCACTAGCTCAATAGTAAGCGCTAAAAAGTCCTGCCAAAGTCACATAGGTCGTCATGTTACAATTTAGTCAATAAAGGCCTACTACTGGAGCGAAACCGAGTGCTTTGACGCTCGCCGTTCGGCCCCACGACCTCTGAGAGGCTTGGAAGAGGCCTCCACTGAAAGCTGGATTCCCAAGGATTGTCTGTGTGAATTCCTAGCCCGCTAGGCTTAAATTAAGCGACCTAAAGTCGTGCCGAAGTCAAATCGGTCGTAATGGTATTCGAGTGAAACTGAGTGCTTTAACACTCGCCACTCGGTCCCACAGCCGTCCAGAGACTTGGGGGAGGCCTCCCCTGAAAGCTGGATTCCCACCGATCGTTTGTTTCAAATCTTAGCCCACTAGATCAAAAGTAAGCGCTAAAAAGTCCTGCCAAAGTCACATAGGTTGTCATGTTACAATTTAGTCAATAAAGGCCTACTACTGGAGCGAAACCGAGTGCTTCGACGCTCGCCGTTCGGCCCCACGAGCTCCGAGAGGCTTGGAAGAGGCCTCCCTTGAAAGCTGGATTCCCACGGCTTGTCTGTGTGAATTCCTAGCCCGCTCGGCTGAAATTAAGCAACCTAAAGTCGTGCCGAAGTCAAATCGGTCGTCATGGTACTCGAGCGAAACTGAGTGCTTTAACGCTCGCCGCTCGGCCACACAGCTGTCCAGAGACTCGGGGGAGGCCATCCCTAAAAGCTGGATTCCCACCGATCGTTTGTTTCAAATCTTAGCCCACTAGCTCAAAAGTAAGCGCTAAAAAGTCCTGCCAAAGTCACATAGGTCGTCATGTTACAATTTAGTCAATAAAGGCCTACTACTGGAGCGAAACCGAGTGCTTCGACGCTCGCCGTTCGGCCCCACGAGCTCCGAGAGGCTTGGAAGAGGCCTCCCTTGAAAGCTGGATTCCCACGGCTTGTCTGTGTGAATTCCTAGCCCGCTCGGCTGAAATTAAGCAACCTAAAGTCGTGCCGAAGTCAAATCGGTCGTCATGGTACTCGAGCGAAACTGAGTGCTTTAACGCTCGCCGCTCGGCCACACAGCTGTCCAGAGACTCGGGGGAGGCCATCCCTAAAAGCTGGATTCCCACCGATCGTTTGTTTCAAATCTTAGCCCACTAGCTCAAAAGTAAGCGCTAAAAAGTCCTGCCAAAGTCACATAGGTTGTCATGTTACAATTTAGTCAAGAAAGGCCTACTATTGGAGCGAAACCGAGTGCTTCGACGCTCGCCGTTCGGCCCCACGACCTCCGAGAGGCTTGGAAGAGGCCTCCCTTGAAAGCTGGATTCACAAGGCTTGTCTGTGTGAAGTCCTAGCCCGCTCGGCTGAAATTAAGCGACCTAAAGTTGTGCCGAAGTCAAATCGGTCATCATGGTACTCGAGCGAAACTGAGTGCTTTAACGCTTGCCGCTCGGCCCCACAGCCGTCCAGAGACTCGGGGGAGGCCTCCCCTGAAAGCTGGATTCCCATCGATCGTTTGTTCAAAATCCTAGCCCAGTAGCTCAAAAGTAAGCGCTAAAAAGTCCTGCCAAAGTCACATAGGTCGTCATGTTACAATTTAGTGAATAAAGACCTACTACTGGAGCGAAACCGAGTGCTTTAACACTCGCCACTCGGTCCCACAGCCGTCCAGAGACTCGGGGGTGGCGTCCCCTGAAAGCTGGATTCCCACCGATCGTTTGTTTCAAATCTTAGCCCACTAGCTCAAAAGTGAGCGCTAAAAAGTCCTGCCAAAGTCACATAGGTCGTCATGTTACAATTTAGTCAATAAAGGCCTACTACTGGAGCGAAACCGAGTGCTTTGACGCTCGCCGTTCGGCCCCACGACCTCTGAGAGGCTTGGAAGAGGCCTCCCCTGAAAGCTGGATTCCCAAGGATTGTATGTGTGAATTCCTAGCCCGCTAGACTGAAATTAAGTCACCTAAAGTCGTGCCGAAGTCAAATCGGTCGTAATGGTATTAGAGCGAAACTGAGTGCTTTAACGCTCGCCACTCGGTCCCACAGCCGTCCAGAGACTTGGGGGAGGCCTCCCCTGAAAGCTGGATTCCCACCGATCGTTTGTTTCAAATCTTAGCCCACTAGCTCAAAAGTAAGCGCTAAAAAGTCCTGCCAAAATCACATAGGTCGTCATGTTACAATTTAGTCAATAAAGGTCTATTACTGGACCGAAACAGAGTGCTGTAACGCTCGCCGTTCGGCCCCACAGCTGTCCAGAGACTCGGGGGAGGCCTCCCCTGAAAGCTGGTTTCCCACCGATCGTTTTTTTCAAATCTTAGCCCACTCGTTCAAAAGTACGCGCTAAAATGTCCTGCCAAAGTCACATAGATCGTCATGTTACAATTTAGTCAATAAAGGCCTACTACTGGGGAGAAACCGAGTGCTTTGAAGCTCGCCGTTCGGCCCCACAGCCGTCCAGAGACTTGGGGGAGGCCTCCCCTGAAAGCTGAATTCCCACCGATCGTTTGTTTCAAATCTTAGCCCACTAGATCAAAAGTAAGCGCTAAAAAGTCCTGCCAAAGTCACATAGGTTGTCATGTTACAATTTAGTCAATAAAGGCCTACTACTGGAGCGAAACCGAGTGCTTCGACGCTCGCCGTTCGGCCCCACGAGCTCCGAGAGGCTTGGAAGAGGCCTCCCTTGAAAGCTGGATTCCCACGGCTTGTCTGTGTGAATTCCTAGCCCGCTCGGCTGAAATTAAGCGACCTAAAGTCGTGCCGAAGTCAAATCGGTCGTCATGGTACTCGAGCGAAACTGAGTGCTTTAACGCTCGCCGCTCGGCCACACAGCTGTCCAGAGACTCGGGGGAGGCCTCCCCTGAAAGCTGGATTCCCACCGATCGTTTGTTTCAAATCTTAGCCCACTAGCTCAAAAGTAAGCGCTAAAAAGTCCTGCCAAAGTCACATAGGTTGTCATGTTACAATTTAGTCAAGAAAGGCCTACTACTGGAGCGAAACCGAGTGCTTCGACGCTCGCCGTTCGGCCCCACGACCTCCGAGAGGCTTGGAAGAGGCCTCCCTTGAAAGCTGGATTCCCAAGGCTTGTCTGTGTGAAATCCTAGCCCGCTCGGCTGAAATTAAGCGACCTAAAGTCGTGCCGAAGTCAAATCGGTCGTCATGGTACTCGAGCGAAACTGAGTGCTTTAACGCTTGCCGCTCGGCCCCATAGCCGTCCAGAGACTCGGGGGAGGTCTCCCCTGAAAGCTGGATTCACACCGATCGTTTGTTTCAAATCTTAGCCCACTAGCTCAAAATTAAGCGCTAAAAAGAACTGCCAAAGTCACATAGGTTGTCATGTTACAATTTAGTCAAGAATGGCCTACTACTGGAGCGAAACAGAGTGCTTCGACGCTCGCCGTTCGGCCCCACGACCTCCGAGAGGCTTGGAAGAGGCCTCCCTTGAAAGCTGGATTCCCAAGGCTTGTCTGTGTGAAGTCCTAGCCCGCTCGGCTGAAATTAAGCGACCTAAAGTTGTGCCGAAGTCAAATCGGTCATCATGGTACTCGAGCGAAACTGAGTGCTTTAACGCTTGCCGCTCCGCCCCACAGCCGTCCAGAGACTCGGGGGAGGCCTCCCCTGAAAGCTGGATTCCCACCGATCGTTTGTTTCAAATCTTAGCCCACTAGCTCAAAAGTAAGCGCTAAAAAGTCCTGCCAAAATCACATAGGTCGTCATGTTACAATTTAGTCAATAAAGGCCTACTACTGGAGCGAAACCGAGTGCTTTGACGCTCGCCGTTCGGCCCCACGACCTCTGAGAGGCTCGGAAGAGGCCTCCACTGAAAGCTGGATTCCCAAGGATTGTCTGTGTGAATTCCTAGCCCGCTAGGCTGAAATTAAGTGACCTAAAGTCGTGCCGAAGTCAAATCGGTCGTCATGGTATTCGAGCGAAACTGAGTGCTTTAACGCTTGCCGCTCGGTCCCACAGCCGTCCAGAGACTTGGGGGAGGCCTCCCCTGAAAGCTGGATTCCCACCGATCGTTTGTTTCAAATCTTAGCCCACTAGCTCAAAAGTAAGCGCTAAAAAGTCCTGCCAAAGTCACATAGGTTGTCATGTTACAATTTAGTCAATAAAGGCCTAGTACTGGACCGAAACTGAGTGCTTTAACGCTCGCCGTTCGGCCCCACGACCTCTGAGAGGCTTGGAACAGGCCTCTCCTGAAAGCTGGATTCCCACCGATCGTTTGTGTTAAATCTTAGCCCACTAGCTCAAACGTAAGCGCTAAAAAGTCCTGCCAAAATCACATAGGTCGTCATGTTACAATTTAGTCAATAAAGGCCTATTACTGGACCGAAACAGAGTGCTTTAACGCTCGCCGTTCGGCCCCACAGCTGTCCAGAGACTCGGGGGAGGCCTCCCCTGAAAGCTGGTTTCCCACCGATCGTTTGTTTCAAATCTTAGCCCACTAGTTCAAAAGTAGGCGCTAAAAAGTCCTGCCAAAGTCACATAGGTCGTCATGTTACAATTGAGTCAATAAAGGCCTACTACTGGGGAGAAACCGAGTGCTTTAACGCTCGCCGTTCGGCCCCACGACCTCTGAGAGGCTTGGAAGAGGCCTCCCCTGAAAGCTGGATTCCCACCGATCGTTTGTTTCAAATCTTAGCCCACTAGCTCAAAAGTAAGCGCTAAAAAGTCCTGCCAAAGTCACATAGGTCGTCATGTTACAATTTAGTGAATAAAGGCCTACTACTGGAGCGAAACCGAGTGCTTTAACGCTTGCCGCTCGGCCCCACAGCGGTCCAGAGACTCGGGGGAGGCCTCTCCTGAAAGTTGGATTACCACCGATCGTTTGTTTCAAATCTTAGCCCACTAGCTCAAAAGTAAGCGCTAAAAAGTCCTGCCAAAGCCACATAGGTCGTCATGTTACAATTTAGTCAATAAAGGCCTACTACTGGAGCGAAACCGAGTGCTTTGACGCTCGCCGTTCGGCCCCACGACCTCTGAGAGGCTCGGAAGAGGCCTCCACTGAAAGCTGGATTCCCAAGGATTGTCTGTGTGAATTCCTAGCCCGCTAGGCTGAAATTAAGTGACCTAAAGTCGTGCCGAAGTCAAATCGGTCGTAATGGTATTCGAGCGAAACTGAGTGCTTTAACGCTCGCCACTCGGTCCCACAGCCGTCCAGAGACTTGGGGGAGGCCTCCCCTGAAAGCTGGATTCCCACCGATCGTTTGTTTCAAATCTTAGCCCACTAGCTCAAAAGTAAGCGCTAAAAAGTCCTGCCAAAGTCACATAGGTTGTCATGTTACAATTTAGTCAATAAAGGCCTAGTACTGGACCGAAACTGAGTGCTTTAACGCTCGCCGTTCGGCCCCACGACCTCTGAGAGGCTTGGAACAGGCCTCTCCTGAAAGCTGGATTCCCACCGATCGTTTGTTTTAAATCTTAGCCCACTAGCTCAAACGTAAGCGCTAAAAAGTCCTGCCAAAGTCACATAGGTTGTCATGTTACAATTTAGTCAATAAAGGCCTACTACTGGACCGAAACTGAGTGCTTTAACGCTCGCCGTTCGGCCCCACGACCTCTGAGAGGCTTGGAAGAGGCCTCCCCTGAAAGCTGGATTCCCACCGATCGTTTGTTTTAAATCTTAGCCCACTACCTCAAATGTAAGCGCTAAAAAGTCCTGCCAAAATCACATAGGTCGTCATGTTACAATTTAGTCAATAAAGGCCTATTACTGGAACGAAACAGAGTGCTTTAACGCTCGCCGTTCGGCCCCACAGCTGTCCAGAGACTCGGGGGAGGCCTCCCCTGAAAGCTGGTTTCCCACCGATCGTTTGTTTCAAATCTTAGCCCACTAGTTCAAAAGTAGGCGCTAAAAAGTCCTGCCAAAGTCACATAGGTCGTCATGTTACAATTGAGTCAATAAAGGCCTACTACTGGGGAGAAACCGAGTGCTTTAACGCTCGCCGTTCGGCCCCACGACCTCTGAGAGGCTTGGAAGAGGCCTCCCCTGAAACCTGGATTCCCACCGATCGTTTGTTTCAAATCTTAGCCCACTAGCTCAAAAGTAAGCGCTAAAAAGTCCTGCCAAAGTCACATAGGTCGTCATGTTACAATTTAGTGAATAAAGGCCTACTACTGGAGCGAAACCGAGTGCTTTAACGCTTGCCGCTCGGCCCCACAGCGGTCCAGAGACTCGGGGGAGGCCTCCCCTGAAAGCTGGATTCCCACCGATCGTTTGTTTCAAATCTTAGCCCACTGGCTCAAAAGTAAGCGCTAAAAAGTCCTGCCAAAGCCACGTAGGTCGTCATGTTACAATTTAGTCAATAAAGGCCTACTACTGGAGCGAAACCGAGTGCTTTGACGCTTGCCGTTCAGCCCCACGACCTCTGAGAGGCTTGGAAGAGGCCTCCACTGAAAGCTGGATTCCCAAGGATTGTCTGTGTGAATTCCTAGCCCGCTAGGCTGAAATTAAGCGACCTAAAGTCGTGCCGAAGTCAAATCGGTCGTAATGGTATTCGAGTGAAACTGAGTGCTTTAACACTCGCCACTCGGTCCCACAGCCGTCCAGAGACTTGGGGGAGGCCTCCCCTGAAAGCTGAATTCCCACCGATCGTTTGTTTCAAATCTTAGCCCACTAGATCAAAAGTAAGCGCTAAAAAGTCCTGCCAAAGTCACATAGGTTGTCATGTTACAATTTAGTCAATAAAGGCCTACTACTGGAGTGAAACCGAGTGCTTCGACGCTCGCCGTTCGGCCCCACGAGCTCCGAGAGGCTTGGAAGAGGCCTCCCTTGAAAGCTGGATTTCCACGGCTTGTCTGTGTGAATTCCTAGACCGCTCGGCTGAAATTAAGCGACCTAAAGTCGTGCCGAAGTCAAATCTGTCGTCATGGTACTCGAGCGAAACTGAGTGCTTTAACGCTCGCCGCTCGGCCACACAGCTGTCCAGAGACTCGGGGGAGGCCTCCCCTGAAAGCTGGATTCCCACCGATCGTTTGTTTCAAATCATAGCCCACTAGCTCAAAAGTAAGCGCTAAAAAGTCCTGCCAAAGTCACATAGGTTGTCATGTTACAATTTAGTCAAGAAAGGCCTACTACTGGAGCGAAACCGCGTGCTTCGACGCTCGCCGTTCGGCCCCACGACCTCCGAGAGGCTTGGAAGAGGCCTCCCTTGAAAGCTGGATTCCCAAGGCTTGTCTGTGTGAAGTCCTAGCCCGCTCGGCTGAAATTAAGCGACCTAAAGTTGTGCCGAAGTCAAATCGGTCATCATGGTACTCGAGCGAAACTGAGTGCTTTAACGCTTGCCGCTCGGCCCCACAGCCGGCCAGAGACTCGGGGGGGCCTCCCTGAAAGCTGGATTCCCATCGATCGTGTGTTTCAAATCTTAGCCCACTAGCTCAAAAGTAAGCGCTAAAAAGTCCTGCCAAAGTCACATAGGTCGTCATGTTACAATTTAGTGAATAAAGGCCTACTACTGGAGCGAAACCGAGTGCTTTAACGCTTGCCGCTCGGCCCCACAGCGGTCCAGAGACTTGGGGGAGGCCTCCCCTGAAAGCTGGATTCCCACCGATCGTTTGTTTCAAATCATAGCCCACTAGCTCAAAAGTAAGCGCTAAAAAGTCCTGCCAAAGTCACATAGGTGTTCATGTTACAATTTAGTCAAGAAAGGCCTACTACTGGAGCGAAACCGCGTGCTTCGACGCTCGCCGTTCGGCCCCACGACCTCTGAGAGGCTTGGAAGAGGCCTCCACTGAAAGCTGGATTCCCAAGGATTGTCTGTGTGAATTCCTAGCCCGCTAGGCTGAAATTAAGTGACCTAAAGTCGTGCCGAAGTCAAATCGGTCGTAATGGTATTCGAGCGAAACTGAGTGCTTTAACACTCGCCACTCGGTCCCACAGCCGTCCAGAGACTTGGGGGAGGCCTCCCCTGAAAGCTGGATTCCCACCGATCGTTTGTTTCAAATCTTAGCCCACTAGATCAAAAGTAAGCGCTAAAAAGTCCTGCCAAAGTCACATAGGTTGTCATGTTACAATTTAGTCAATAAAGGCCTACTACTGGAGCGAAACCGAGTGCTTCGACGCTCGCCGTTCGGCCCCACGAGCTCCGAGAGGCTTGGAAGAGGCCTCCCTTGAAAGCTGGATTCCCACGGCTTGTCTGTGTGAATTCCTAGCCCGCTCGGCTGAAATTAAGCAACCTAAAGTCGTGCCGAAGTCAAATCGGTCGTCATGGTACTCGAGCGAAACTGAGTGCTTTAACGCTCGCCGCTCGGCCACACAGCTGTCCAGAGACTCGGGGGAGGCCTCCCCTAAAAGCTGGATTCCCACCGATCGTTTGTTTCAAATCTTAGCCCACTAGCTCAAAAGTAAGCGCTAAAAAGTCCTGCCAAAGTCACATAGGTTGTCATGTTACAATTTAGTCAAGAAAGGCCTACTACTGGAGCGAAACAGAGTGCTTCGACGCTCGCCGTTCGGCCCCACGAGCTCCGAGAGGCTTAGAAGAGGCCTCCCTTGAAAGCTGGATTCCCACGGCTTGTCTGTGTGAATTCCTAGCCCGCTCGGCTGATATTAAGCGACCTAAAGTCGTGCCGAAGTCAAATCGGTCGTCATGGTACTCGAGCGAAACTGAGTGCTTTAACGCTCGCCGCTCGGCCACACAGCTGTCCAGAGACTCGGGGGAGGCCTCCCCTAAAAGCTGGATTCCCACCGATCGTTTGTTTCAAATCTTAGCCCACTAGCTCAAAAGTAAGCGCTAAAAAGTCCTGCCAAAATCACATAGGTTGTCATGTTACAATTTAGTCAAGAAAGGCCTACTACTGGAGCGAAACCGAGTGCTTCGACGCTCGCCGTTCGGCCCCACGACCTCCGAGAGGCTTGGAAGAGGCCTCCCTTGAAAGCTGGATTCCCAAGGCTTGTCTGTGTGAAGTCCTAGCCCGCTAGGCTGAAATTAAGTGACCTAAAGTCGTGCCGAAGTCAAATCGGTCGTAATGGTATTCGAGCGAAACTGAGTGCTTTAACGCTCGCCACTCGGTCCCACAGCCGTCCAGAGACTTGGGGGTGGCCTCCCCTGAAAGCTGGATTCCCACCGATCGTTTGTTTCAAATCTTAGCCCACTAGCTCAAAAGTAAGCGCTAAAAAGTCCTGCCAAAGTCACATAGGTTGTCATGTTACAATTTAGTCAATAAAGGCTACTACTGGACCGAAACTGAGTGCTTTAACGCTCGCCGTTCGGCCCCACGACCTCTGAGAGGCTTGGAAGAGGCCTATCCTGAAAGCTGGATTCCCACCGATCGTTTGTTTTAAATCTTAGCCCACTAGCTCAAACGTAAGCGCTAAAAAGTCCTGCCAAAATCACATAGGTCGTCATGTTACAATTTAGTCAATAAAGGCCTATTACTGGACCGAAACAGAGTGCTTTAACGCTCGCCGCTCGGCCCCAGAGCTGTCCAGAGACTCGGGGGAGGCCTCCCCTGAAAGCTGGTTTCGCACCGATCGTTTGTTTCAAATCTTAGCCCACTAGTTCAAAAGTAGGCGCTAAAAAGTCCTGCCAAAGTCACATAGATCTTCATGTTACAATTTAGTCAATAAAGGCCTACTACTGGGGAGAAACCGAGTGCTTTGAAGCTCGCCGTTCGGGCCCACAGCCGTCCAGAGACTTGGGGAGAGGCCTCCCCTGAAAGCTGAATTCCCACCGATCGCTTTGTTTCAAATCTTAGCCCACTAGATCAAAAGTAAGCGCTAAAAAGTCCTGCCAAAGTCACATAGGTTGTCATGTTACAATTTAGTCAATAAAGGCCTACTACTGGAGCGAAACCGAGTGCTTCGACGCTCGCCGTTCGGCCCCACGAGCGTCCGAGAGGCTTGGAAGAGGCCTCCCTTGAAAGCTGGATTCCCACGGCTTGTCTGTGTGAATTCCTAGCCCACTAGTTCAAAGTAGGCGCTAAAAAGTCCTGCCAAAGTCACATAGATCTTCATGTTACAATTAGTCAATAAAGGCCTACTACTGGGGAGGAAACCGAGTGCTTTGAAGCTCGCCGTTCGGGCCCACAGCCGTCCAGAGACTTGGGGGAGGCCTCCCCTGAAAGCTGAATTCCCACCGATCGCTTGTTTCAAATCTTAGCCCACTAGATCAAAAGTAAGCGCTAAAAAGTCCTGCCAAAGTCACATAGGTTGTCATGTTACAATTTAGTCAATAAAGGCCTACTACTGGAGCGAAACCGAGTGCTTCGACGCTCGCCGTTCGGCCCCACGAGCTCCGAGAGGCTTGGAAGAGGCCTCCCTTGAAAGCTGGATTCCCACGGCTTGTCTGTGTGAATTCCTAGCCCGCTCGGCTGAAATTAAGCGACCTAAAGTCGTGCCGAAGTCAAATCTGTCGTCATGGTACTCGAGCGAAACTGAGTGCTTTAACGCTTGCCGCTCGGCCCCACAGCCGTCCAGAGACTCGGGGGAGGCCTCCCCTGAAAGCTGGATTCCCACCGATCGTTTGTTTCAAATCTTAGCCCACTAGCTCAAAAGTAAGCGCTAAAAAGTCCTGCCAAAGTCACATAGGTTGTCATGTTACAATTTAGTCAATAAAGGCCTACTACTGGAGCGAAACCGAGTGCTTCGACGCTCGCCGTTCGGCCCCACGACCTCCGAGAGGCTTGGAAGAGGCCTCCCTTGAAAGCTGGATTCCCAAGGCTTGTCTGTGTGAATTCCTAGCCCGCTCGGCTGAAATTAAGCGACCTAAAGTCGTGCCGAAGTCAAATCGGTCGTCATGGTACTCGAGCGAAACTGAGTGCTTTAACGCTCGCCGCTCGGCCACACAGCCTGTCCAGAGACTCGGGGGAGGCCTCCCCTGAAAGCTGGATTCCCACCGATCGTTTGTTTCAAATCTTAGCCCACTAGCTCAAAAGTAAGCGCTAAAAAGAACTGCCAAAGTCACATAGGTTGTCATGTTACAATTTAGTCAAGAATGGCCTACTACTGGAGCGAAACCGAGTGCTTCGACGCTCGCCGTTCGGCCCCCACGACCTCCGAGAGGCTTGGAAGAGGCCTCCCTTGAAAGCTGGATTCCCAAGGCTTGTCTGTGTGAAGTCCTAGCCCGCTCGGCTGAAATTAAGCGACCTAAAGTTGTGCCGAAGTCAAATCGGTCATCATGGTACTCGAGCGAAACTGAGTGCTTTAACGCTTGCCGCTCCGCTCCACAGCCGTCCAGAGACTCGGGGGAGGCCTCCCCTGAAAGCTGGATTCCCACCGATCGTTTGTTTCAAATCTTAGCCCACTAGCTCAAAAGTAAGCGCTAAAAAGTCCTGCCAAAGTCACATAGGTCGTCATGTTACAATTTAGTCAATAAAGGCCTACTACTGGAGCGAAACCGAGTGCTTTTCGGGGGAGGCCTCCCTGAAAGGTGGTTTCCCACCGATCGTTTGTTTCAAATCTTAGCCCACTAGTTCAAAAGTAGGCGCTAAAAAGTCCTGCCAAAGTCACATAGATCGTCATGTTACAATTTAGTCAATAAAGGCCTACTACTGGGAGAAACCGAGTGATTTAACGCTCGCCGTTCGGCCCCACGACCTCTGAGAGGCTTGGAAGAGGCCTCCGCTGAAAGCTGGATTCCCACCGATCGTTTTGTTCAAATCTTAGCCCACTAGCTCAAAAGTAAGCGCTAAAAAGTCCTGCCAAAGTCACATAGGTCGTCATGTTACAATTTAGTCAATAAATGCCTACTACTGGAGCGAAACCGAGTGCTTTAACGCATGCCGCTCGGCCCCACAGCGGTCCAGAGACTCAGGGGAGGCCTCCCCTGAAAGCTGGATTCCCACCGATCGTTTGTTTCAAATCTTAGCCCACTAGCTCAAACGTAAGCGCTAAAAAGTCCTGCCAAAGTCACATAGGTCGTCATGTTACAATTTAGTCAATAAAGGCCTACTACTGGAGCGAAACCTGAGTGCTTTGAACGCTCGCCGTTCGGCCCCACGACCTCTGAGAGGCTTGGAAGAGGCCTCCCTGAAAGCTGGATTCCCAAGGATTGTCTGTGTGAAGTCCTAGCCCGCTAGGCTTAAATTAAGCTGACCTAAAGTCGTGCCGAAGTCAAATCGGTCATCATGGTACTCGAGCGAAACTGAGTGCTTTAACGCTTGCCGCTCGGCCCCACAGCCGTCCAGAGACTCTGGGGAGGCCTCCCTTGAAAGCTGGATTCCCATCGATCGTTTGTTCAAAATCTTAGCCCACTAGCTCAAAAGTAAGCGCTAAAAAGTCCTGCCAAAGTCACATAGGTCGTCATGTTACAATTTAGTGAATAAAGGACCTACTACTGGAGCGAAACAGAGTGCTTTAACACTCGCCACTCGGTCCCACAGCCTGTCCAGAGACTTGGGGAGGCCTCCCCTGAAAGCTGGTTTCCCACCGATCGTTTTTTTTCAAATCTAAGCCCACTCGTTCAAAAGTAGGCGCTAAAATGTCCTGCCAAAGTCACATAGATCGTCATGTTACAATTTAGTCAATAAAGGCCTACTACTGGGGAGAAACCGAGTGCTTTGAGGCTCGCCGCTCGGCCCCACAGCTGTCCAGAGACTCGGGGGAGGCCTCCCCTGAAGCTGGTTTCGCACCGATCGTTTGTTTCAAATCTTAGCCCACTAGTTCAAAAGTAGGCGCTAAAAAGTCCTGCCAAAGTCACATAGATCTTCATGTTACAATTTAGTCAATAAAGGCCTACTACTGGGAGAAACCGAGTGCTTTGAAGCTCGCCGTTCGGGCCCACAGCCGTCCAGAGACTTGGGGGAGGCCTCCCCTGAAAGCTGAATTCCCACCGATCGCTTGTTTCAAATCTTAGCCCACTAGATCAAAAGTAAGCGCTAAAAAGTCCTGCCAAAGTCACATAGGTTGTCATGTTACAATTTAGTCAATAAAGGCCTACTACTGGAGCGAAACCGAGTGCTTCGACGCTCGCCGTTCGGCCCCACGAGCTCCGAGAGGCTTGGAAGAGGCCTCCCTTGAAAGCTGGATTCCCACGGCTTGTCTGTGTGAATTCCTAGCACGCTCGGCTGAAATTAATCGACCTAAAGTCGTGCCGAAGTCAAATCTGTCGTCATGGTACTCGAGCGAAACTGAGTGCTTTAACGCTTGCCGCTCGGCCCCCACAGCCGTCCAGAGACTCGGGAGAGGTCTCCCCTGAAAGCTGGATTCACACCGATCGTTTGTTTCAAATCTTAGCCCACTAGCTCAAAATTAAGCGCTAAAAAGAACTGCCAAAGTCACATAGGTTGTCATGTTACAATTTAGTCAAGAATGGCCTACTACTGGAGCGAAACCGAGTGCTTGACGCTCGCCGTTCGGCCCCACGACCTCCGAGAGGCTTGGAAGAGGCCTCCCTTGAAAGCTGGATTCCCAAGGCTTGTCTGTGTGAAGTCTTAGCCCGCTCGGCTGAAATTAAGCGACCTAAAGTTGTGCCGAAGTCAAATCGGTCACCATGGTACTCGAGCGAAAACTGAGTGCTTAACGCTTGCCGCTCCGCCCACAGCCGTCCAGAGACTCGGGGAGGCCTCCCCTGAAAGCTGGATTCCCACCGATCGTTTGTTTCAAATCTTAGCCCACTAGCTCAAAAGTAAGCGCTAAAAAGTCCTGCCAAAGTCACATAGGTTCGTCATGTTACAATTTAGTCAATAAAGGCCTACTACTGGAGCGAAACCGAGTGCTTTGACGCTCGCCGTTCGGCCCCACGACCTCTGAGAGGCTCGGAAGAGGCCTCCACTGAAAGCTGGATTCCCAAGGATTGTCTGTGTGAATTCCTAGCCCGCTAGGCTGAAATTAAGTGACCTAAAGTCGTGCCGAAGTCAAATCGGTCGTAATGGTATTCGAGCGAAACTGAGTGCTTTAACGCTCGCCACTCGGTCCCACAGCCGTCCAGAGACTTGGGGGAGCCTCCCCTGAAAGCTGGATTCCCACCGATCGTTTGTTTCAAATCTTAGCCCACTAGCTCAAAGTAAGCGCTAAAAAGTCCTGCCAAAGTCACATAGGTTCGTCATGTTACAATTTAGTCAATAAAGGCCTACTACTGGAGCCGAAACTGAGTGCTTTAACGCCTCGCCGTTCGGCCCACCGACCTCTGAGAGGCTTGGGAAGAGGGCCTATCCTGAAAAGCTGGATTCCCACCGATCGTTTGTTTTTAAATCTTAGCCCACTAGCTCAAACGTAAGCGCTAAAAAGTCCTGCCAAAATCACATAGGTCGTCATGTTACAATTTAGTCAATAAAGGCCTACTACTGGAGCGAAACCGAGTGCTTTGACGCTCGCCGTTCGGCCCCACGACCTCTGAAAGGCTTGGAAGAGGCCTCCCCTGAAAGCTGGATTCCCAAGGATTGTATGTGTGAATTCCTAGCCCGCTAGGCTGAAATTAAGTCACCTAAAGTCGTGCCGAAGTCAAATCGGTCGTAATGGTATTAGAGCGAAACTGAGTGCTTTAAACGCTCGCCACTCGGTCCCACAGCCGTCCAGAGACTCGGGGGAGGCCTCCCCTGAAAGCTGGATTCCCACCGATCGTTTGTTTCAAATCTTAGCCCACTAGCTCAAAAGTAAGCGCTAAAAAGTCCTGCCAAAGTCACATAGGTCGTCATGTTACAATTTAGTCCATAAAGGCCTACAACTGGAGCGAAACCGAGTGCTTTGACGCTCGCCGTTCGGCCCCACAGCTGTCCAGAGACTCGGGGGAGGCCTCCCCTGAAAGCTGGTTTCCCACCGATCGTTTGTTTCAAATCTTAGCCCACTAGTTCAAAAGTAGGCGCTAAAAAGTCCTGCCAAAGTCACATAGGTCGTCATGTTACAATTGAGTCAATAAAGGCCTACTACTGGGGAGAAACCGAGTGCTTTAACGCTCGCCGTTCGGCCCCACGACCTCTGAGAGGCTTGGAAGAGGCCTCCCCTGAAAGCTGGATTCCCACCGATCGTTTGTTTCAAATCTTAGCCCACTAGCTCAAAAGTAAGCGCTAAAAAGTCCTGCCAAAGTCACATAGGTCGTCATGTTACAATTTAGTGAATAAAGGCCTACTACTGGAGCGAAACCGAGTGCTTTAACGCTTGCCGCTCGCCCCCACAGCGGTCCAGAGACTCGGGGGAGGCCTCCCCTGAAAGCTGGATTCCCACCGATCGTTTGTTTCAAATCTTAGCCCACTAGCTCAAAAGTAAGCGCTAAAAAGTCCTGCCAAAGTCACATAGGTCGTCATGTTACAATTTAGTCAATAAAGGCCTACTACTGGAGCGAAACCGAGTGCTTTGACGCTCGCCGTTCGGCCCCACGACCTCTGAGAGGCTTGGAAGAGGCCTCCACTGAAAGCTGGATTCCCAAGGATTGTCTGTCTGAATTCCTAGCCCGCTAGGCTGAAATTAAGCGACCTAAAGTCGTGCCGAAGTCAAATCGGT